>NC_051142.1:10493377-10712714 GCF_014839805.1 Manduca sexta | reverse complement strand
ATAAGCACCAGCAACCTTCCAATGTCACTGAAATTATAAAGCTTATATTATTAGACTAGAATAGTGATTAGGAATTTATGTACTTGTGTATGTCTTTACAAGTGCACGTGTGTGTGTGTGTGTGAATGTAAAATTTATTTGAAAAAAAATATGTGTTGACGAAATCGACCGAAAACTCCTGCCAACCCTTTCGAATGTTTGCTTTTTTAGGACAAAAGTTTGTTGGAATGTGTTTTTTTAAGTGTGCACGCGCACGCCCGGTAGCCGAGTGGCCGCCACTGTTCCCTCCTGTCAAGAATATAATTTTAGCCTTTCTACAAGTTACAAGAGACATGTCCCATAAATATTTTTGGCTGTTTATTCCATTCACCCGGACCGTTTTGAAGGAATAAGGGTGTCGATTGTGAATTTTTTTTTTGAGTAGAATAAAGAAATTGTTAGTTGATAATTAGGTATGTACTATAGACTTTATTTAAGTAATAATTAAATATTCTCATGTACCTTGATTTATAATTAGTGCACTATGTTCGCCTACGTGTTAAATAAAGCATTTTATTTATTTATTTTAGGGAATGAGACAATATTCCGCGTCTCCATAGCTAAATATTATGTTAAAAAAATATCAGTCGCGGCCGATAGCTTCTGTGGAAATCACACAAGTCTAAGAAATATCAACTCGTGATTATAAATATTTGTCTTACAGAATTTATGCCAAATTGGCAGTCAGTCTCAGGTGGTTACAGTTACGCCAGTCTTTAACCTAAGTCTTAAATATTGTGTGTTGGAGATTCATCAAATTAGTCCAATGTAACCGTATTCACGAACTGCTTTCAGAAAGATATCATATTAACCATCCCGGAAGACATATGTCCATATCAGAACCGAATGAATGAGCACCATGTGTGAAGTCCCTAGAATGTTGTCCCCAACTGCAATTTAAGTGAAATAGTGTTTCCTTTTTGGACGTCGCATCAATCATGACGCTGTCATGACCTTTACTATAACGAACTGTATGCATAATCTTTCTCTATAAATATAAAGGTTAACACGATAAACCCATTTATTACACGCGCTGTCATATCAGACCTTCCGTAAGTTCTAAAGTATTTTTTAACCTTTCCATGCACTGAAGGCGCCGTTGGACGTGCCATCCCACAGAAAAATGTGGAAGTTTTGCACAGTCCGTTTACATGATTCCCAAATGTTTCAAATAATTCATAATGTTTTATTCATTTAAAATGTGCCGACCGAAATTCGCACGTCGAAAATGGCATTTTTTCCACAAGCATTTTTACAATGCTGTCAACTTAAAACACATAATTTGGGCGTAACGTTTCCGGCCTCTGCAAACGGAACTTATTACGACAGGTCTGGAAAATTTGTTCCGGACCGTACTTAGCGAGGGTGCCATTGTGCCGGCCATCGCTCCGCGCCGCGCCGACGCAACCAGCTCGTTCGCGGTACTAACTGTACCACTTTTGTTTTATTACACTTATGCGTCGACATTGCCGGCACGCGTTTGCTTAATGGCATGTCCTAATCTCACCACCTTTTGTGATTTTGAAGAATATTGCCTCATTCCGTTTTGTGTTCTCCTTACCTATTCATTTGTTGAAAGGTACTTTTGAGCGCACAATAGCCCCCACGATACTTTAAGCGTTGAACCCTTTCTGCGCTCATGAAATCACGTAGGGTACAATATACCGCAAGAACAAAAGCCTACACCATAAATAAATATATTTTTTCATATAAAATTTTCCTATCGCAAAACTCATGTCAGCAATAAATATGGAGGCACAGTCGCGTTTGAGGCAGCATATTGGCTTGGCGTCGACAAATATAGAGCGGGGAGGTCAGACAACGCTCCGGGGCCTTTGGGACCGACACTACTCAGCTGAAGATATCCACTGGATAGATAGAAACATTCCACTTGATTAATTTAAATCTAGAACAAAAGGACGGGGAGGATCGCGAGAGTTCCCTTTGACATAATAGAGAATTTTGAAACATTGAATCGGGCGCTTTCATTTACCATGGGTCCTCCTTGACAGATATTGTAAATGTCCGATAACCTGAACTTTGGTTGATGTATTGAGAGCCTTTGCCTTTATGATTGGATGAGTTGAGGGGCGCGCAGTACTGGCAAGGGCTAGATATCTGCGGGCATTACGTGCGGGAATGGTTGCGTTTTGATTAATTATGCTTTTATCAGTAACTCGTCTTCTACTTGTTAAATTAACACAATGTAAGGGAACAGTACCATTACTGTGTTGCAGCGAAATTGTAAATGTAGCCTTTATGTATTGTGATTAATTAGCATACAAATGCTTTTTACGTGGAATGTTTGTTGTTTTATACAGTAAGATCTTTTGATATAACTTCATTTTTTACAGAACAGGTTAACTTTGTGAGCTGTTGCAAAAAAACAGTAATAATATGGAAGCTACATAACATTTGTAAAGCTATAATTATTTAAACCAACAACCTTATTCGGAAACAATGGCAATAATTATTAGACTACAATTGAATTAGTCGCTTCACAAAATGCATTTTAATGAACCACCTGGGTATTTCACAAATAAACTAAATTAACGTTCGCGTACAACACGTGCGGTGGTATATGAATGAAATTGTGTTCATTGAGTCGCTCTCCACACGCGATGATAATACGGCGATCAATCAAGCGGGACACACAAATTTACTCGGCAACGACTGGGAGCCTCTCCCGGCAGCGTTTCGGATACAGGATGCAAAGCAATTCGCTTTATTGCTTTATACATAACATTTTTTTTCCCTTTTACGGCCTCATATTATTAAGTTACCGATGTTTTATTACGACATTAAATTGTATTAGAGTTACGGTATTGCTCGTGCGTTTTGGAACATGATGGGAATAAAAACGTTGTATTAAAAATTGACATTTGACTTTATGATGGTGCGATCAGTTATTTGGGATGGGCTTTGTTACTGAGGGCTTGCGCGTGATTCCCGACGTCCCGAGGGAAATTTTCATTTTCCCGCGAAGCCCGCCGTTGCAAGTTGAAAAGCTGACAAACAAATGATTTCAGATTTATTTTTACTAGGTTTTTATATTTTCTACTTTACTCATGAAAAAAAAAAAAACTAAAATTACGTACATTTATGCCGTGGTACTTAACAGCATGGCAATAAGTTTCAAATTATACCGCTGAGAGTCTTCGTTCGTCGTCATTGATGTTTTATATATAATAAGATTAAAATCAGGAACTTTTTATTACGAAAAATACATTTTCTTCGTACTTTTCTATTATTAACTGCCTCTTAAAGTGACATTTTCATTAAACCTTGGTCTCTAAGTTTGAGCACTGCGAGATGTCAAGGTTCGCTTAGACCGACAGTTATTTGAGTGCACTCATTCCGGCTAGATATAAAATCCAATATTAATAGGTCGAGCTTGTACTGAAACCGTTAGGAACTATATGAAATGTAGGGCATGTCATTAAAGTATGAAAGGTGGCAAAGGCGGTGATTATGGTCTAGAAAATGTATTAAGTTTAAATAATGAATTTTTCACCGTTAATGATTAGGAAATCCCTTATAGCGTGTAAAATTCATGTGCAATATATGAGTAGAATAGGCAGAAGGAAGATGAGTTAATTATTGAATCTATGATAAATAGTCTAAACTACTGCACAATGTATTTAATAATGTTATAACTTAGCTTTCATACGATTTGAAATATCACTTCAATAAACAAACGATAAATTATAAAGATACTCGTAAACAGAATATAGACGTACACCAGCGCCGTTTACGTACATTGTTTTCAAAATCTGTGTAAACATCCGACGGCGCGGCCGATTAATTTTCTATTAGCATCTTTTGTTTTGGTACAGGCCTATCTAAGCGTGCCCGTGCCACAGACGGACAGCACTGGGTTCAAGTGTGTTTATCTTATATTAGTTGTTATACCAACATCAAACGAATGAGTTTTTTTTTGTGCATCAATCGATCGTTTGAACGCAGATTAGCGTGTGTGGATTCAATACGCTACTATTTTGGTCAAAAAGTTTAATACAAACATAGGACAGTTATTAAAACATGATAGTAAATAGATAATAATCACGGTTTATGTTTTTAAATTATGTTTGACAGTAATAAACAATATTATGTTACACGGTATTTTAACTTTTAATCATTGACTTTTTCGAATAATGCCCTACAGGCAAGGGTGTAGGCGATCACGTGATTTTTCATGCTATTTTATGGGCGATTTACAGACACGTTACGCAACATTTCAAAATGTACATGACGTGTTAGATGTCGATAGCGCAAATAAACATAATTTACTACAATTAAGGGTATTCATCATAGTGTTTCCCCCTGCTTCCATACCTCATAACCTTTAATTATTTCCATTACAATCGATTAATAGATATAATGAAGGTTTGGACCGGTCGACTCCACGGTTAAAAATTAAGTTCTTGTGTAGCAGATGTGTTCGGCACGCACGTGGGCGGCGACGCGCGACTTTACTTTCCCACGGGTTATTGGAAACAACCGGTATTTTGACTATCAGCACATCTTGTAATAATCGATTACTGCGATAACAATGTTCAGTGATGTGTGTAAGAATTCGGAAACGGCATTACGGTTTTTATTGGAATCAGAATCATGAATTTGGTAGCTTCAACTCTCCTTCAATTTCCCTAGAGTCTCGGATTAGTTCTTAAAGAAGTGTTTACGATCAAGTTATGAGCAATAAACCGTTGTGTTTTCTATTACATTTTTGAAAGTCAAAGTTCATGAGGCATTTATATTCTGCGACATGGCCGTGGACAGATTTCAAACTTAAATTGTTTAGAAAAATATTATTAAATGAACGCTTGAGATTTTTTTATTATAATCTTAAACAACAATAAATTTGACTACAATTGATATCTTTAAATATTATATTTGTCTAAGTAAGTCAATGTAATCCTTGTACAGATAGAAATGTGTTAAACTTTAAACTGTTGTCTTATTTAATTATAGAAACATAAACATTGTTAAAGTTTTCCAATTAAACAACAATGTTATTTCTCTTAATAATTAAATTCTCTCTGTAAGATAACAATATTAAATGTCCATGATACACAATAAAGGTCAACTAATGAAAATAACAATTAATTGGTTTTCTCCAGTGGGTTTATTATCTGTCTTTAAATATATTAAGTTTAATCATAGATTTGTAGATAGTGTTGAATTTCATGGTAAATTAACGTTTACATGATTTTTAAGATAAAGTAATTTCTTTTCTGATGTAAATATAAAGAAACATTTGTAAAAACATTTTATGAGTGTTTACTTTTCCTTTTAAGTCGTATAATTCCAATGAATTGTAATGTTGATCAACCAGACTACAATTATTTTTTCACGGCCGCTTGGCGTCAGAAAACACCAAGCAGTTTGCCTAAACGGATTTAGCGTAGACTTATATACTCAGTAAAGTTTCTGTTTCTATCGCAAAAGAAGATACAAGTACCGTTATTCCCAATAAATCTTGACACATGATATTCCCATCCTCAAGAAAATAGACGCAACAGTTAGAAACCTAATGAATATACAAACATTGTTCATTTAATAGCATAGAATCTGACGGCACTTCAAAAACTTCCGAGACGTAATCACGGACCGGCACCGAGCACTTTGATATCCAGACAATACCTCCATTACCAAACCGCGCATGACCATTATAATTTGCGAATAATTTATTCACACTACGCACTATGCCATTGCGTGGTGCGGCGATCGTAAATCTTGCTCGCCCACCGACACGTTATGAAATTTTTCTACCGACCGTCAATATCGGCTGTATCTTCGTCCGATCATTATCGGGTAGCTATCGCCACTCAACGTTAGATTTATGTCATCCGCTTTGACTAACGAGCGTTGAATCCATAATGAAATCCTATTTTATGTGCCGGCACCTCTCGTGACTCTACTCCCAAAGGCGGTGTTGTTAGAATTGTCAGATTTTCCACAGTTATTAATATGCAAAATTTGATTGTCGTTTTAATGGATTTTGTTAGGATTTGCTATATAACCGCTTACAAGTCTCCGACGAGACGTGTGTCATGTTCATTTAAAAATTCCTAATTGCAATTTGCAAAAAATATTTATAACGTCCGATCTTCATTAGGTTAGGTTATATTATACAACTTATGTCGTCTGACATGCCGAATCATTATTAACTGTCAAAATTTAAACAAGGGCTTTCAGTGGAGCTGTCCGAACTGACAACACGCGCTACGTCACATTTTTTTTGTTCCATGGTCATCCGGGCACCCGATCTTCAATTTATCAATCGGCAGTTAACATTAAAAAAATCCTACTCATCGTATTAAGAACCTCTTCTTTTTTGGAGTCTGTAAAGTATTATGCGCACGTGCCAACCCTCATTTAATGGGGCTGTAAAAGTCATCTATGATGCGTCACACCGTTAAGTCGTTTGTGATGTTTCCATCACGGTTTGAAATGATTTCTGTGTCCGCTTCGTATATATTTGTACATACAATTTGTGTTGAGATCGATTTGTGTGCACAGTCGCCTTGGTTTTATTGTCGTGTTAATAACGCAACGTGTTTAGGCTGATTGAAATCAAATATAACTCCTTTGTAAACGGAATGGCATGCGAGGTGGTTTTGTATTTGGATTTTACTTATTTAAAAAAAAAATGTCTTCATAGAGAGTAATAAGTGCTATATAGTCTGTTACTACTTTGAACTTTATACCAGTTTGAACTTTGTACACATTTATCGTTACTCATAATATTATTGTCATCCATTGTTTGGTTTAGTTTTAGACGGTACTTAAATAGTTGTGGTAAAAATGACGTAATACTGACTTAATATCAATAATTATTTCATCTATTAGGGCGTAAAGTTTATTTCGTTTCATTGCTAATAACCATAGACGAATGTTAATAGGATTCGACTACATTTGTCGGATGTAGACAAGTAGTCCTTCATCGTATCAGACGAGATTCCACGGCGATAATATATTTTTAACCTTTTTGTGTGGCTGGATTTGTATCGTACGTGATGGATGGGTTAACCTTTGCAATATATATATACAGTAGAAACCGGTTATAACGACTCCGGTTATAGCGACGCACCGGTTATAACGACTACGTAGTAAGGTATCTTTAAATAAATGCATATAAAAGCGTATTGTTTATAACGACTATCGGATATAACGTCCAGATTCGGTGGTCCCTCCGAACTCGCTATAACCGGTTTTCACTATATCGTTCGGGTAGTTTTTTATTTTATTTTATCGGATGTTTTATAGTAGGTATACTGTGTTTAACAGTATTAGGCATTATATAGTTGTTAAAAATGCAAATGATGCATTGATTTGATTGCGAGGTAATTAGTAGTGTTTGATAGGATTATATTCCATAGAAATTGCAATCGAATGACTGCCTTGGTGGCGTAGTTGTATTGCACGCGCGGAACGGCAGCGCTCTGAGGTCCTGGGTTGGAATCCTAAGTCGGGCAAAGTGAAATTTGGGATTTTCTGCTCAGTATCAGCTCAGAGCCTGGAATTTGTGCCCGATATGGCGTTAGTCTCGTCCCCTATCACATCATGGGACGAAACGCACTTGGCGAAAACTGGGTGCCCAGGTTGCGTCTCTGCATACTTATAGAAATTACAATCGGGTACGTATAGAAATCATGGTGAAAATGTACCATAGTCACTTGTTCCAGTGCGAAACGGTAAGGCGTCAGTTCGTGTTCGTTATAAGGCAGGTCCGGATAAATTGAGTGATGCCCGGTTCTGTTTTGCCACATAATGCAGTGCATTCTGCACTGAATTTCCATCACTTAAGGTAGTCACATTAAGTATTTTGTCCGTATAAAAAATTTAGCAATGCTGTAGACCCCGACTCCGCCTTCTTTCGTGATGTCTTGTGACAAAGAGGTAGTGTAAGACAAAGACCCCCGACGATGCCTTTGTCTGCCCCGCCCCTGTCTGGGCCAGGCTAATCTCGATAATAAGTCATAGGATTTGTTCAGTTAAGGTACGGTCCCGTCCATTGCGGCAGTGGTGCAATTGCCTTCCGAAGACTAGGTACTATATCTTGATCTATATAGAATATCTGAAGTAGATAATAGGGATTTATTTGTGTTTGGCTCCCGCATTGTACTATACAACCTATTAAAACTAAATTTAAGTCATACTGTACGGGTTATAAACGTTATTGTGTTACTTGTTATTTCCTTGCAGCTTGATGAGGTTAAATGATTTTAATGTACAGATTTGCTTCACCCATATATGAATACTATTATGCGAAATCTGAAATCGTCCGAGATAGCTAATTAGCGTTTTGTTTATTATAATATTGTAATACTGTTTCTTTTTACGGATACATAATTATTGTCAATAATGTATTCCACACGGTATGCATTCATGATACAGGAATTTTAGCATAAAAATTCCGCGGCGCAATAATAAAATATGACAATTTTATGAAGGTTGACCCTATCAAAATATATATTATATCCATATAAATTCCAAACCAGCACTGCAATAGTAAAATGAGTCGCAATGTACGGCTATTAATGTGGACAAATATTGTGTTTTTTATTTGCCTTAGTCACATTTAGTGTCTTGCGCGCGGTAAATAGATGCATCCGCTAGATCGTGTTACATCATAGTAGCAATGTCAAGTATAGTAAACATTTATGTATGATGAATGTGAGAATTTTCTCGATTCTATCCACACGCGCCAGGCCGTTAGTGATCTAATCATATCTTCGAACTTTTAAGTGTTGATAAAGTTGATTTTCCTATAATTACACATGCATCGTTTTTGGTTAGAGATCGCGTGATATTGATGAGAAATGTCTGTAGGGTATCTTCCCAAGTGCAAGCGAGCACCTCTGAGTGACAATAGTGCATTATACGCTACCGTCACGTCGCACTACACACAGCACAGACACGGGGCGACGTCACGCGTGTCCCTTCCGGCGCGAGCGACCACTAATCACATGTGCGCCGCGAGCACACGGAATGTTAAACCAACAAACATGCAAATGATTTTGTAACGTTTACATATTTGCTTAGATATGTTACATATCCGCCAATTAACATATACTTCACCGTAATATTTGCCGCGGAAGTACTTTTTGGGAAGAAATTTGACGCGTGTGTAGTAATTGATGGATGGTGTTACTAAGGGCAATGCCCGCATGTTATTTGAGCCGGGACCACAGTTGTATTATCGTGAGTTTTGCGGAAAAAATATATTATTAGTTTACATTCAATTAATTAAACTTTAATAATAAATAAATATTGTTGAAGAGAAATTTTATATCATAATTTGATTCAGTAATTGAGTGATTGTTATATTATTGTCTATCGATCAATAATAGCTTAGCCGTATTAGTAGCGTCGGTTTTCCGCCAGACAGCGACCTAGTCGGCCCATTTATTCTACAATATAATGTAGCATAACTGTACTAGATGTAGCATGGCTCCACTAAGAACCCTGATATGCTATACAACATACCCATTTTATAGAGTATATCGTCGAACACTTTCACTAACCTTTTACGATATTGACTGTTCTAAATATATGAAAAATATTTTACGAGGCATAAAAGCGGTGCATTACCCGCGTCTTGTGAGGGTCGCTTGCCACTCGGAAGTAATGTTCTTCACCGCGGGGACGCACATCTGGACTTTTTGATGTCAACACATGCTTAATTAAACCTATGTGAATAAAAGTGGATGAGGAAGGATCTTCCCTCTTCACGGAGGATTACTGTCGCTCTTTGATATACCGACACATTCCTATGTATAGCTTGGTTGGCAGAGAGATAGGGCCGTTGTAATTAGTAAATTTCTGATTTTATGTTTACGAAGCTTGGTAAGTAAGGCGGCTTTTGAATTTGTGTTAATTTTTTTTTCGTTAATTGGGGATAAGTGTTTTCGAAGAAGGAAGTTTAAATTAATAAGTCTGTGGTTATTAAAGCTGTAGAGAAACAAATTGATACAAACAAGAATATTGTTTTTTAATTTATTCGAATTTTATTAAAACGTTTTATGTTGCACGGTGGTTTCATACCCATAATGTCTACATGTCTTAACATTTTAGTAACAGATTTTAATTAAGATAATAACATTTATAAATATGGCAATATCAATAAAAACACTATCGGAATTCCATCGGTCAACGTATTTCTAATATAAGCTTCCTTTACGTTACACAAATAGATTCGTCATCCTTAATATCCGGCATCCAAAATAATCTACAAACAAAAAATGGGTTAACATTACCATTTTCATCTGTATTCAGTTACTCGTGCGATAAAGGACGTGGAAATACCATAACTAATATACAAAAAACCTTAAGATTGCGTATAAAAACTATTTAATAGGAATTCCTTCGAAAGTGCTAAGAGTAGAGCAGCATGCAGATGCCAGACAGGAGCGTAAAGAATGAACAAAAGGATTCCGAGGAGTCCTCGACAGCATGCAATAATGAACAAGCTCCAGGCCCGCTATAGCCCCGGTTACATCTTTCACTTTGATGTTAACTCCTCATCAGGCCTGTTTGCCAGATATCAAAAGGCTCTTGCCCATGACAACCCTATTTAGTTCTTTTAACAAGATTTTTTTCCAGCAAACAGTGTTGCTGATGCTTGTTCAACGAGCAGAAAATTAAAAATTACAAACGACCCGAAGCGACTTTTGTTTTGGAAATTAATTTCTGCTTTTACCATTCGGTAGCTCGGGGTTTTAACGATGTTAATTGGCACGGGTAAACAATAATACATAATTGATTCGAATTTTGTGGAAAGAGTTCTATTCGTGGAGTGGGATAACGGGTTGCACGTATGAACAAAGGTCGTCGTTGTGTTTGGAAAAATGATTACAATTTTGTATTTAGTTGTGTTTTGTTTAAGGCATGTGTACACATAGTGCATGTTAATGACTCTAAAGGTGATGGTTGTCAGCTGCAGCGACTTCATAGTTAAATTATATATTTATAAAGTGGCCTTACACGAAACAATGTACCCACACACATGGATCAACAGGAAAACGTTGCGTGTGTATGTTAAAACTCCGTGTAGTTGTCATGATAGGATTCCTTTGTTATGTTGATATTTCTCAACATCGATCACTTTACTGGCAGTGCATTTATACTCGCAGACAGTTTCAACGAAGTATGCAAAACAGTAAAAAAGTATTGTATTGTTCTAAGTAAGTTCAATACTGGACATGAATCGCGAACGTTCCGAGTTACAAGAACATTTTTTTTCTCTATAACTGATTTCGCATTCTGTTGATATCAGAGCGGCCGCGGCGCCAACTGCTGTTACAATAATGTGTTTTTGGACCTCGATTATTAATGCCGATCGGCTTATTGTACATTGCAAATAGTGTATCAGCGAACTGGCTATTTCTAGGAAGAGCAGACCGTGCGTATGCAATACTTAGTGGTGTGTTCTTTGCCCGGCCTCGCCGACCGGGACAGGCGACCCATCAAAATTCAATACGCACATACGGACCGACGACGTCTACATTTTTTTCCCATCTCCTTCATTCGTCAAGTTAACACTTTGAATCGAGGATGTAAAAAAATTATACGCTGTTCTCGGTAGCTGCGGATCCGGGCTTTAGGCGCATATAAATGTTTTCTTAGAACATCCAACAAATTATCGACGCCGTGTTACATCTTTAAAATGCTTCACGCATATTCTTTCTCTTGTAAGCAATTAGTGATGCCATGATCACGTTGGTTATGAGCAGCAATAATAATAAACCGTGGTCGCCGGGGCCGCGGGCGCGGGTGTTGCGTGCTCAACTATCATTTACAATAAATCCATTTAATTTTATTATCGGACGTATATTTGTACGTTCGCTATATGTTGCGCATTAAAGTGCAAATGAAATGATTACAAAAAGGAAGCGAGAGCCGCGTTGTTGTGTAACTAAAGCCCATTGTGTTGGACAGATCGGGTCACGCAACGCTAAACTTAGAACGACAACGCTCAACCATGGGACACGCCGGTAAATATGTTATTTTATCCTGACTAGGCAAAGTGACTAAAGCTAGCTATACTGATGGTCCCAAAAAGGCAACGATTAACCAAAGAGCACCGCTTACCTACTCGTCCTAACTCCCCAGGCGGTCGTTATCCAGGCTAATGCAGAATCTATACTATTATATAAAGCTGAAGGGTTTGTTTGTTTGTTTGTTTGAACGCGCTTATCTCAGGAACTACCGGTCCAAATCGAAAAATTCTTTTTGCGTTGGATAGCCCTTTGTTCGTGGAGTGCTATAGGCTATATATCATCACGCTATACCCAATAGGAGCGGAGCAGTAATGGCTCATCTCAGGAAATACCGGTCCAAACTTAAAAATTCTTTTTGCATTGGATAGCCCTTTGTTCGTGGAGTGCTATAGGCTATATATCATCACGCTACGACCAATAGGAGCGAAGCAGTAATGAAACATGTTGCAAAAACGGGGAAAATTATTACTTTTGAGAGCTTCCGTTGCCTGCGCTGCGTAAACGGTTAAAGTTATGCAACAATGATGTATGACGGGATTGTTCCACTTAAAAAGTTCTAAAAAATATATTATAAAACAAAGTCCCCCGCTGCATCTGTCTGTCTGAACGTGTTAAACTCAAAAACTACCCAACGTATTAAGATGAAATTTGGTATGGAGACAGTTTGAGACCCTGGGAAGAACATAGGCTCCCGGGAAACTTCTACTTTTATAACGGAAAACTTTAGCCTGAAAAACTTTATAACGCGGGCGGAGCCGCGGGCAAAAGCTAGTACTGAATATTTATCACCTTACGCAATGTCACGTCGGTAAACATTGGCCTGTCATTGTTCAAACACCTTTTGCTCACACACAATCTACTATTATTTTTAAATATCGAATGATATATCATTACACCTGTGTATTGTGTAATTAGCCCTAAATTGACTCCACATGTATTAGCGACAGTAGATTCCGAGATAATACTAGTTGGGTACAGTGATTAATTATTACTAATTGTATTAATTAACATTACAACGGAAGGACGTCGTCAAAGGAATTTAGTACATACATCTGTTATTGACTAGTAGCTATATTACGATCTAGAAACTTGCGCATAACAAACACCACGAGCGCTAATGTGCTCCGTACTGAAAGCTACAATTACTCGACTTAATGAATGGGTGATTGCTTTAAGTTTCAAAGGTGTACGCTATATGTAATAATTCATCTACATTAAGTATCGCTCTCATCGTAGAGACGCGAGCAGGGACGGCACGCGCTTCAAAATATTAAACATATATGTACTACAATACAATAAATTATAATTAATGTCGTGAGTATAAAATATTAAGGCTCATTTTAGTGGATCATTAATACTTTGTTATTTCATTGCATTTCAATCGTTTGTTGCAACTTAGTGCCGTTTATATTGTTTACCATCACCGGCAAGTCTAAAGCTAATATTCCTTAGAGCTGCTTTTATTGAATCTGAACAGATTTTCTTACGCTCACAGAGATTCACCGATGTTTTAAGGTGTGAAATTGTATATCTTTGATAAGGGGTTATTGTTTCCCGCACAACGTGAGAAGCGTCGCGCGGCGAACATTAGCCACGTGCTGTGGTAGAGGGAACGGCCCGAAATACACCGCGTGGACCTAACAGATATTTCCGTCCACCTCCATCGACAGGTATGCGTAATAGTAGTAGACAATAGCGGCCTTTGGAATATTTGTTACGAGTTTCGGTTATGTATATAACAAGTAAGTTAAAGATTTATTATGAGTTTTTAAAGTTGTATCAGTTCTTTTTGAAATTACAGTTTCTTTTTGTACACATATTTACGTTTAACAGTAACAATTTATTAAATATATTCTTAAATATTAAGTGTAAAATACAACAACTGGCTTACAGTTCATAAAACTAGTGCAGTACATACGCACGACAGGTGTATTTTTTCATGCCGAGTGATATTTTGGCCGCTCTCAAGTTGTTTATCTTTCAACGGCAGCGTAAACTTGTGACCGCTGTCCGACGTAGGTATGTACATAACACTTCTTTACCGCTGGGGAAAATGTTCAGCTATTTATATGTGCTATAAAAGTAACAGCAGTTATCGGTTTCATGTATAAATATAGCGGATAAAGCGTAAATTAACGTTGCAGTAACTTTTTTGCGATACTTGTTATTTGTGTTAGAAGATTTCAAATTATTGGATATTTATTTAACTTCAGATGCTTCCGAAATGTTTGTAGGCAAGTTTATAACGTCTGCTGTCAACTAATAGGAAGAGGCTGTGGTAGACTATGAACATAGCAACATATTGACATCTACAGCAGTGGCGAAGGGTCCATATAACCCGATTCCTGCCGGCTTCCCTTTCGTTATTTATATAAAAACTAATTAATTATGATAACAGCGATCTGCAAATTGCATTTATGGTTTTTTTTTTTTTTTTTTTTTTTTTTTTTTTTTTTTATGGCAACCGATTCCTCTATACTGAGGAGTATTACTGCCAGTGTCAACTGTCATGTGACGCATTCATGTCTAAAATTATTGTCAAAAATAAAATTTTTAGGGTAAATTTAAGACAATGTGTTACTATTACGAAAGGTGTTAATTAATGATGCATGCTGACACAGAAGGTTAGTTTCAATCATAAATGTATATTATGAATCGTTAGGAATGAAACAAGTGTTTTTATATATATTTTGTTACTTAGGCTGAGGATGGATGATATATTAGCAGGGAGAGGAGCCCCATTATCAACCAACATGTCATAAAAAGAAGGAGATGAGTAACGGGGACAGCTAAAAAGTATATGTGGAACGGTTCCCTCATCCAGGCCACACTCACATATAGACGAGTCTCTTATGTGTAATTTATATAAGTGCACTGGAGACGAGCAATGACCAATTCTCAACCGAGATATGGTGGCAGAGATATGTTTGCTGAAACGTAATTTGGAAAACCAAGGCCTAGAAGTTATGTAAGGTTGAATTTTGTACAGGTTACCTCCTTTAAGGGTACTAGAGTTCCTCCAACTGGTGTTCCATGCCAGCTCTAGGTCTTGTTTGGCCAAAGTAGAAAGGTCAAAAGAATACACTGAGAAGTACTCATCGTTACCATGAACAATAGCATCTTTGGCTAATTGATCTACTGTTTCATTACCTTTAATACCTATATGGCCTGGAATCCAAGCCACCGACACTTGAATGTGTTCTACATTACATAATTTAATCAAATGCTTAATTTCTAGAGACAGTGGGTGAATACAATTTTTAGCAAAAGGGTTGCTAAGAAGAGACTGGACACAACTTTTAGAGTCGGAAAAATTATAGAAGGCGAAATATTGTTAACTCTGATGTATTTAATACATTCCCTAATAGCTAAAAATTCACCAGAAAATACCGAACAATAGTGTGGAAATTTATATGAAAAGGATATATTGGCATTCCAGTGTAAAAAAGCAACACCAACAGGGCTTTCTTTACTTAATTTAGAGGCATCTGTGAAAAAAATCTTAGCTTGGGGCCAACGTTTCTGAATAATGAGTTTTAATTTAGAATCTGGATTAGCAGTCTGTTTATCTATACCAAGAGATAACTCCACAGAAGGGGTTGAAATTTTAGAGCTAAACTCAACTGAAAATGCTGGATGTATTTTAAATTTATTAATAGCACAAGATATACCTTCTAGCCTCCTGTAACTTTCAATAAGACAGGGTAAGGGTTTATGATACCAGTAAGAGTTAGAAATAATACATGAATTTAATAATCTAAGTTTAGAGAAAAGAGGATGAGAGGAGTAATTAGATATTTTATAAATATATCTGTCTGACAGATATTGACGTCTGAGATAAAGAGGAGGGTCAGAACATTCCACCTGTAAGGCATTTGTAGGTGAGCTTTTCATAGCTCCAGCTACAATCCTAAGTGCTTTATATTGAACCAAATCTAATTTTTTTAATGCATTTTTATTGCAGGGAGGCAGCAAAAGGGTGGCAAAATCTAAATGACTCCTCACAATAGCATTATATAATAATCTGAGGGAGTAAGGATGTGCTCCCCACCAGACACCCCTTAAACATCGCAAAATATTAATGTTGCTCTCACATTTATTAACAATATGGTCTATGTGCGCTACACCGTTCATTCTACTGTCAAATATTTTACCCAAAAATTTTACCTCTTTCTTTACTGGAATTAGGGTCCCATTGCACTCAACATCAATATGGGGTATCTGACGTTTTCTAGAAAAGACAACGACTACACTTTTGGAGGCTGATAGGTCTAAATAATTATTATTCAGCCATGAGGATAGTACAGTCATGCCACTTTCAATATTATCCTTTGCTACGCTTATAGAATTATTAGAAGAATAAATAAGGAGGTCATCAGCATACTGTAAGATATTACACCCATCCGATATGTGATGATCTATATCGGTAGTGTAAACATCATACAGCAGAGGGCTGATTACAGAACCTTGAGGTAATCCTTTCCATACAGTTCTAGTGGCAGCTTGAATGCCTGGATGTCTCAATGATATAGTCCTACCTGATGAGAGGTTAAAAAGAAAATTTGTTATCTTTTCAGGAACCCTTAGCTGAACTAATTTGTTCCTAAGGACCCAAAGATTAACATTATCATATGCCGCTGAAACATCGAGGAAGCCTGCTACCACTGACTTGTTTTGACTAAATGCCAACTGAATGTCAGTAGTGAAAATGGCATGACTATCGGAAATACTCCGGCCTTTCCTGAATCCATATTGAGAATCTGCCAGTAAAGAATGGTGCTCTAGGAACCATTCTAATCTGTTTTTTATCAAGTGTTCTACTACTTTGGGCATGGTAGATGAGAGCGCTATAGGCCGATATGAAAGTGAATTACAAGGGTCTTTCCCTGGTTTGGGAACGGGTACAATTAATTGATGTTTCCAATTTTCCGGAATAACTCCAGAATCAACAATTAAATTAATCAAGTTTAAAAATAACTAAGGGAACTATTCCGGGATTTTGAAAGAAAGGAATAAGGGATACCATCAGGACCAGGGAAGAGTCCCTGATATGGCTGAGTACTAATTTTAATTCTTGAAAAGTATAAGGAGTCTAAAATAGAAGAAATAGCCCGGGGAATATAAATAGGGAATTTGATAGAAATTAGGAACTGAAGGGGAGCTAGCCTGTCTAAAAATCATCTACCCAGCTTATTGAGTAGGAAGAAAGGGAACGGTGATTACGAGACAATCTATAATACTTCATTTTTTCCAAACGAGAGACGAAGGAGTTTCAGGCGTTATAGACGCACAAAATGTGCGCCAGCCTTGACGTTTTTTACTTAAAAGTCTTTTCGTAGCAGCACTCGCATTACGATAGTTTAGGAAAGAGTCAAGGTTAATGTCAGTGGAACAGAGTGCTTCTGCTTCATGTCTCCCTTTTAATAGAATCAGTACACTCTGAATCCCACCAGGGGGGGAAGGGATTTTGCCTAAGACAACATTTTTTATTAAATATCGCCTCTGCAGAAGCAAGTATAGAATCTTTAAATCCCTCACAACATTCTTTAATATTAGATAACTGAGGTTCAGGAAGCAAATTCGATTTCTCTTCAAGTAAAGCGCCATAGAGACCCCATTTAGAAGAATCTATGATGTAAGGTAGAAGAGGAGGAAGAATAGGAACATTAATATTTTGAGAAGGAAATGAAATTAGGATAGGAAAATGGTCGGAACCATGAGAGTAAGGAAGACGTGACCACGATAATAAGGAAGCTAAAGAGGGAGAGCAAAAAGAGATGTCAACATAACTGGGTTGAATATTGGGCGGAGTGCGGCGAGTAGGGGACCCATCATTTAACACACATAGGTCAAATTCGTCTAGGAGATCCAAAAGTCTGTTACTGAAAGAGTCATTATTTGGAGCACCCCAGATCTGGTTGTGGCAATTGAAATCACCCATTAATAATATAGGAGGGGAAACAGAAGATAAAAAATCTGCGTAACGTGGGAATAACCGAGTTATCCCGTCTCGAAATATATACAGAAATAAAAGAAATATTATTAAAACGAAGACACACCAATTGAATGAGATTGCTATTATTTACAACTAAATTTTGATTAAAAGTTAAATTATTTTTATTAAGAGAGCTGCACCGCCCCACCCATCACTTCTATCGTCTCGTAACAATACATACCCGGGAATTCGATATGAAGAATGTGGTCTTAACCACGTCTCGGAAATAGCACAAATAAATGGTTTATATTTATTTAAAATAAAAGAGAGGTCGGTTTTATTTTTAATTAAACTTCTACAATTCCACTGAAGAACTAGGTCCATGTTTTAAGTAATTAAAAATAGAAAGAGTAATCGTTTGAATAATATTACAGGCAACGTGGTTCGGTAGATTAGAGTCAGTTATAACTTTAATTAGAGAGGATATTAAATTTTGAATAGAATTAGGTAACAAATCTTCTTTCGATGCATGTTCAATGGAGGAATCACATTTTTCTTTGTTGCTACTCAGTGCACAACCGTTAGGAGAGGAAAATTCGAAAGATTTTAACAATTCTCTATGCGCCTTTCGGTCAAAGGATTTGGGAAGCGAAGGTCTTGAAGGGGTTTAAGAAGGACTGTTTTACGATAGGACTTAGAGGCAGAGGATTGACTGTCATATACGTGAGATGAAGAAGGGGTTAAATGCGGAGATGGATTAGGGAGGATGATAATACGTTGGCATAAGACTTTTGTGTCGAAGGAAAATTTGACATTGCTTCTTGATAAGAAACATTGTGGGAAGACATAAATTTTTAATATTTGCTTGCCTATTATGCTCCACGCAGGTTTTATTAATTGCGAAATGATGCCCTGCACAAAAATGCAAAGAGCATCAGAATCCTCCACAGTGCAAGAATCTCCAGAGTGATTTTCTGTGCATTTATAACATCTGGGTTTAGATCTGCACTGTGCACGAGTGTGCCCAAACCTACAGCAATTATAACATTGGATGGTTGGATATACATATTGTTCAACGTGTAACAGTGTATAGCAGCAATATATTTCTTTAGGCAGCACTTGGCCGTCAAAAGTAATGACGACAGTTTGGGTAGGAACCCAACTAGAACCTTCAGGGGAAGAAATTTTCCTACTAAGCCTACGAGTTTTGATTATACTACCCGATTCAGGGGAGTTGAACTAATTCAATTATTTCATTTTGCGTCCACTCAATAGGTATTCCTCTAATCAAACCAATGCGGGAAATGTTAAGGGGAAGTATCCATATTGGAAGAACCTGAAGATGAAGCATTCGGAGATTTATCTTTATTAATAATTAATGTATCTTCACTTAAATTTGAATTTGATAAAGCTTTTTGTAAATGTAATGCTGAATTATTAGACGACCTTTTTTTCTTTAAAATTGGACTGTCTTTTTTAACTTGAGGAAGGCTAGGGGCGGCTGAGGTAACATAAGATGCTACATATGAGGCCGTAGAAGGAGATGGAGACGGGGAGGGAGTAAAACCTTTCTGGTTTCCAATGTTACTAAGCGTCGCATTATGAGCAGCTTGAAAATAATTTTTACCAGCATCTGGTGGAGGATCGGGCTCCGGCCTACGATCATTAACATCAAACTCCATCCTTTAAACACAATTAACAATTAACGGATGTCAACAAACACACGACAAAACACTGAACGAGCCACAAACAAAACTTACCACAATGAAAACAACAAAACAATTATTATATATTTAATTTACATATATATACTTATATAACACTCAATTAAAAAAATAATATATAGTAGTAGTAACACTTAAAAAAAAACTTAAAAACTTATTTTTATTTAATTATCTCTCAACATAACCTAAAAAGTCATGAATGACGCACGGTAGTTGAATCGCATTTATGGTTATTAGTACTTATAGGCAGTTCTGAGTTCCCTTTCAGACAATTTCACACTTCGCCACTGATCTACAGTATCTCATTTGTTGTTATTTTTTTTTTAACTTGTCTCAAGTTACTTTAAATCTATATAAATAAAAATAAATTGTTATTTGTACGCGCATAAATAGTATGTGTTCGTTATTATTAGGAGAAGGTTTGTATGTACAAAGAAAAAATTAAGGAAGTTAAGCGGAAAATTAGGAAATTTAAGAAAACTGGTGAAAATAAGGCTAAAATTCAACAAACGATAAACACAATTTGTTATAAATAAAATAAAACAGTCAGTGACGGGGGCTAGTAAGGCAATGGTAGCTAATATCGAAGTGAAGCACGAAAATATTAATTTTACATAATTGTCAGTTGTTTGAAATAACTGTCAGCGATTGACAAAATGCGCGCTGCAAATCCATAGTTAAGACAAGACAACGTCTGTCGGGTCAGCTAGTTTTACATAAATTGTTTCTATGAATATCTCAAAATATCTCGGGGAAGTCTACGTACCAAAATAAACCTTGACATTTAAATTTGTTGCATTGTCCTCCGCATTCCTTATTTTTTTACAAACTCGTCTCTTGGGTAAGTTATAATAATAGATTGCATTTGTTATAAAGCTTTTATTCGACGGGTTGGTATAATTATTATAAGATCAATAAATTCGTGCTACTATTTTGGCCAATTATATTATAGGTTTGTTTATTTGTGGTAAGCTAAGCGGTGAGAGTTAGTCAGGAGCGGAAAGGGCTCCCGAGATGAATGTCCGTAGGTTCAAAACCCCTTTGAATTTTCTAAAGTTTTGTTTAAATTATTTGTGAATTGTCGCTTGATTTAACGGCGATGGAAAAAATTGCGAGTAAACTTGCATATCTGGGAAGTTCATCGTAATATTTTCAAAGGTATGTGAAAGTGTCGTCCTTACTAGGGCAGCGTGGTTGACTATGACCTAAACCTTTTCAGTAGTAAAGGAAGCCAATGCCTAGCAGTGGGAAATTATAGGTAAGTATATAAAGTTCACAAAGAAGACCGACCTTCATATACTATAATAACTGTAACTGTTTTCATAGAATTCCGAACTACAGTATAGGGCTCAATCGTTACTGATGTCAAATGCCATATTTGATATTTTATTTGGTGCCGCATGGCGAACTCAATCCTATTTGGTGGGGTATTTGTCGGAGGCTGAACTCCACAAAAGTGTTAGCGCTTCGGCAATGTCGGCAACTTGTCCGGATTGTCCGGATTATCCGGATAATACCCCGGCGTTTCCGCCTGATACTGCTTATCGGGGCTGCGAGAAAGGCGCCTTCGCTCTGTAAATAATATCCTTTCAATATCATAGCTTTGTACGTTATTGAAATAAATATTCTACGATATTATTCAGTTCTTCATTGAATGGCGCAGTTTATCCGATCTCGATTTCCTGTTTCAATTAACCTTTTCTATTTGTTGCGATAAATATTTTTGTTTAGTCGACATTTAGCTTTAGTTCTTTTTGTTTATTTATAGTATCGTTATCGTATAATTAGCCGCACCTTGACATGAAAAAAATATCTATTCTTGTACAAAAAAAAAATAATACTTGCTAAACTGTTGGAATTTTATGATTATAAAAATCAAGTCAAGAGAACCGAAGCAGCCTAATTAATCTTAATTCTATACATGTACTTTACTTTCAGCTTTTTACATTAGACCTTAGAATATTCTAACCTTATTCTAACCTTAGAATATATTATATCAGAAAACAAAGGAAGGCTTTCTACCTGTTTGGTTTTACTATTTCCGGAATATAGTATTCAGTTATATCACATAGAATGAAACGTATTCCTGATACTTGGAGTTGCTCACTAACTGCGCTGCGGAGGTCTAACACTAAATTGAGTAAGGAAGTGCCCGTAAGGTAAGTAAGGAAAGATTTAAATTGGTCGTATATATTTATATAGTTGGGTACTAATGTTATTCATATTCCTTGCGCGACACCTGTAGACCCGCGTGTGCGTCTTGCATTTAAAGTCGCCATAATAATTAGCATATTCAACAGAACTCGATAATTCATTTCTGTTATGTTTTATAATATGAAACTCGTTTGCGCTAACGATGTTGATACGACAATTGCGTTGTTTGCACTTTAAGTGGAAAATTACATCGAGTAAACAATTTTTTAGGTTGCATACGTGACCTTAATAGTGTAAATGGCGGAGAAAATTTGTATGTATGCACAATATGCGCCAAATTAAATATTCTTATAGTGTGCATTTATACTAACACATATAAACACCCTCGTAATTGAAGTAATAAATAAATAATTATTTTAATTACAAAGTTTCGACTCTAGGTAATTAGGAAAGATTTTAAAAGGATTCCAAGGTTAATAAATTTGCCATTAAATAAAAAGGTTTGTTTCATGTAATATCAAGAAATATATAAATGTTGACATGTCCGTATAACTGTTGTCCGTATCTATCAAAGGCATGGCAATTAGAGGCTTGAACAGGAATAAGCCGGGCATTAAGCGAGGATTACCGCAACGAAGTCTCTCATTGCCCAAAGGGGTTCAAATAAAAAAGAAGTAATTTGTGCTCATGTCAGAAATACGTTAATACGGCGGTCGGTCGGCTAAATCCTTTTCGCCCTTCAAATTAGTTTTTGACGTTTTTCTCTTTCGCGTCAATATTTAGGAAAAGGGAAAATGATGAAAGTATGTAGACTCGGGTTGGTAAATATTATCATTTGATAACATTTTGTAGGTACTTATAATAAAAAAAAGTAAACTTGTTAATTACATAATATTTAAATAATGCAGAATATAGGTGTGTTTACAAAGAATATCTTAAACGATTACAGAGAACATGGGCGATTACAGAGGTGCCTTTGCTTGCATAGTGTTGAGGGTGATAATGGTTTGATTAAAAATTGAACTTTTTAAAATACCCATACTAAGTTTTGCCTTACGTAAAAATAGAATTAAATACCTAGTGATTGAAGAACATACATTCTGTAAATAGACCAAAGGGGCCATATGCAAAAAATTACTGCAGCAAATAAAAATAACGGTAGTTCATTCACGTGAGCCATAACTGAAATTGCGTGTAGAACAAATTGTTGTACGCCGTTTGCCGCAACTGCAAGCCGAATAGATGAGAATAGTTTCAACCCTTCCTCATTGGAAAGTTTACGAAAACAACGGCACAACAAGCGTGGAAACTAGCCCGGTTTAGATCACTCATCTTTAGTGATGTGGACATGTATCGATACTGCGTATTGATTATTCCATGCTGTGCTGACGCCGCTATCGATTGTTTGCGAACATAACTATTGTGATAGAAAGTATGGAAGTATTTTTCAAGACGTTTTCTCAGTGTAGATTGTAGTCGTATTATTTATGACATGAACATCATCAATGAGGTAGATAGCATTGCTTAAAAATAAATACTTGTGGTCGTCCCGTGGCCGAAATTCGACCGTCGAATTTAAATAAGTAATAATTTGATATATAAATTAAATTTTCCTGCACTTCACAATATTAACTTCAATCATGCCAAATCTCACGCTCTTCCGTGCGCGTGATGTACTTAAGAAGGGAGATTAAAGACGTTTTTTTACATAATAATGTATAGATTAATTTGTATAGTAGACCACATACAATATCTCTTACTTTTATAAAAGAATCATTATCCTCGAAGCAAAACAGAGTGTACCAAACTTTTGATATCGAATATCGATAGTTCGTTCGAATGTTTAACGCGAACGTCACACGATTAAAGTACCGCGATATGTCCGATTTGCGGTGCAAGAAGGAAGAAATTGAAAACAAAGTTTGCGGCTTGTTCCGCAATAGAACACGCGTTGGAAAATAGTAAAACAAGGAACCGCTTCTTTTGTTTCGGTGTGCAGGGAGCCAGGGAACCAGGGAAACCTGCTTTTTACCGTATTGTCTCTCGCGCTGTCGGAAGTAAATCTCATTTGTCTCTGTCGCCGGGCTCCTGCACCGCCGCATTTACAATTTAACAACGATCATTATAAACTGCTTCTATTTATATTTATGAAATGTTTGCTTATTTATAGCTTAAGTCTTATTGGCTTCCTCGTGACTGGCATTGTTAATATCTACCGTTATATAATTACGGCAAGATACGAATTATACGCGGAAGGATTTTTAACAAGTTTTAAAATTTTGTTCATAAAAAGTTTTCTTTAGTTTTTTACGTTATAGTGAGTTAAGCTGCAGGCGTCATGCACTCAATCATAATCATAATTTTGATGAAAGGCCACAGGTTATGTTTAGAACCTGTAATTTTTGTAATTTTAATAGAGACATTAAAGCATAATGCCATCGATTAACATGTTAAGAATTGGACAGAAGATGACGATTTCCAAAGTATTATTTTAAAAAAATCGTAATGTATAAGATAATGAATATAGCAAATATCGATGAATATGTTTAAAAATATTGATTAGTATTAATGCGTGTTACTCATATTTAACATATAAATTAGTTTGCATTTTACATTCTACAATATTCTCAGATCGTAAAAACCAAAGTAATACAACAAACCATATTTTCATCAATCTTTCTTTTCTTCATATAGTTATCGTATGTAGTATGGATACCTATTCGGAATAATTAATTCATCCACTTATCTTTTGCATAATATCAATGCCTTACCATTATTTACCAGACGCTTCACGAGAAATAATTGCCCATTTGAACGGCAAACAAAATTAATATACATGGGTTGCAAGGAACGGAGACATTTTACGGCATCAGTGTACACTAGATACCTGTGCGGTGGAGATAAGACAGGTATACGGCTTAAAAACAATGAGAGACCGAAATATTTTAGCGGAACCTCAAGAGATTGCTCCAAGGAGCAATCTGTAAGATATATTACCGTCCTCGCTCAAGCTTGACATCTCTTATTGATCGATCAATGGGTTGATCACCTTTTTTGATGATAATGATCACATTTAATTTCCTATAATGTGGGGCGTGTTCCAATGCGTCACTAATGATTGGTTTGTTTATAAAAAGCGTATTTGGACTCCCGTCTATTAGCTAGAGTGGTGGGCACTCGGCAGGGCGCTGACAGTAATCCGGTTTCCAGGATCGTCGCTGATTGCGTCTATTGTCTTTTTGGGTCGTACGATATTTAATGCATTTAAAATGTTTTGGCTTACTTGTTTATTTTTGTTGACATTATTTTTGATAACATTTTTCTTTCCTTTTCTAAGAATTAATAAATAGTGATTTTAGATACTGGTGTCGTTCGTGTTCTGCTTTTATGAAAGATTTTTATAAGATACAACTTTGGAAGTTGTATTTTATAAAAATCCTCCACATAATGATGATTACTTTAGTAAGATGTTTAAATACAGTAGACAACATAGACTAAAATCGATTAGCGAAAGTTGTAAAACTGTTCAGACGCAATCACCATGCCCGTTAATAAAGTTATTGGATAGTTTAATTGATTCTGAATCGCAGACGCATCAGCTGAAATACAGCGCTAAAGGCGAATCCAATTTTTTAGCTCGTTAATGGTCCACATCCCCTCAGTCTGCAACTTATTGCGTTAGATATACATATCCGACAGGCCATGTTACGTACGTAAGCTAATTTTAATATGACGCTATGTGGGTGTTGGGTTGCGAAGTGTTCTGCCGGTGAATGAACCACAGTCCCGACTCCCGACTCGACTGGGAAGTGGCCGTGTGCCAATGCGCGTTCGAATATCCTATGGGAACAGTTATCGTCATACTACGCTTGTGCTGCTGTCTAATGGACAATAACATTTGACAGTCAATGGCGCCGCGTACGAGCCAAATGCAAATATGAGATTTTGTTCAGGATCTGAAAATGTAAGTAAATGTGTCTACGAAACATTGCCCGTGCGGTCGAATACCGAAGCAAAAGAATTATGAATCATTCCACCAGACTACGTTTCTGGATTCTGTCAAGCGGCGATCTGTTCAGATTTTAGAATGACGGCTTATCACGATGGTTTTATCTACATGGATTTTGTGGTATTGTTTCATTTCTGCAATCGTCCTTTTGAAGGTTATAGGGAGGGTATTATGGGTAACATTTTCGTATTGTTCTGTATAGCGGGACGTACTAAATTTAATACATAATGAGAATAAAGATGTGGACGTGCTAGTGAGTTAATTCTGGTTAACTATTCCGTAGTCTTCATTATTATTTAAACACTTTGTTTGTTTGTAGTAGCAAGTTGAACAAAGTTTATAATGGAGCCTTTACATTAATTAATTTCGTTGAATATTTCAGCGGATAACCTAACGTTCAATTTAGTTCCCAGCTTAATTTAACGCTTGGATAAACCTAGTGTTACATTTTGTTTATGTGGTCTAGGAAATATCAGATAGTTGTTTATCGTAATAATTGAGTATCGCTACCTTAGTTGGTGACATGTCTTGTAAGCTTGGACGCTCTGGATTTAACGCAAATTTGCGACACAATTTTATGCGTATAAAGTATTTTTGCTTGGCTAATAATGTTCTCGAACATTCTAATGATACTAAAAGTTTCATTACTTGATCGTGGATTTTTAAATATAAAAGCACCTGGTGGATATTGAAATAAAGCCTCCTCTCACTGTATTACCTTCTGGGAGGTAGATACTAGACACCAGCGAGTCAAAGCAATTATTGTTTTCTGACGTTTACATAAATATAATTGACTAATTCCAGATAGAGTTCGTGTTCATTTTACTTTAAAGACAATTAGTTTTACTCTGGATTTCAACAATATATTGTTTAAGTATTGTTTGTGAGTGATGTGTTGCAATATCTATGACTTATTATATGTAAACGATAAGAAATTAATAAAATAAAAGCGCATGAAAGCTGCAATTACTTCTGACAACAACTGCATTAAGGTAATGAAATATGGCAAATGAAGTTGCTACGTGTTACACATTCGTATTATATTTTTCCTTTTATTTCTATTTCAAACCACAAACGATAAAAACTGTAAAAATAGATCAAGTGAGTCGTGTTATGGCTTTCCGCCAGCAATGAAATTAATTTATGTGAAACAACAACACTGGTACAAAAGCATATTTACTAATAGCTTGTTTTTATTTTACAATTTGGTGTGGCGTTTTGATGCGCAATTTAATATCATACGAATAATAATCTTCTAATTGCAATATACCGTACCGTATATATCTTTGCGATGCGATTGCAATACTCATTTCGGTTCCCCATTAGGATTTTAACTGATATGGCTTGATATGAAGCTATCATTTCTCGGTTACAGTTTTAGATTAGCAATTAGGCAGCATTGTTGGCGCGTTTATAGAACGTGAATTAGACTGATAACATATTAATGGTGGCCGTTAAATGTAATTTGACATCGTCGAGCGTGGCCGTATGACAGACTGGCGGCGATTTTGTGTGCGGGTGATTACATGCTCGCGGATACACAGCGCGCGCCGCGCCATGCCCGCGCCGCGCCGCCAGGCCGTCTGAAGGTAAACCGCTAGCGTCGCATATTTATGGAGAATACATGCAAATCGTTGTTTTTCTCCCGCTCGTAATGTCTGATAGAGCAATAGATAAACGTAATCTGTTCAATCGAAACAACATTGGCCGCGTGATCTGTATACGTGCCGATCGGTAAACAAAAGCTAAATACCCGCAATGATTATCGGATTGTGTGGTGATACAAAGCTGACGTGACACGACCTCGCGTAGTCAGCTACCGCCCGCCACCGCCCGCCACCGCTGTTGATGTTATTAATCCGAGTGATTTATGTTTTGATATAACACTTGTTAATCTCGTTTGCGATGCGACCGGTAATTTGTAGTTTGTACGACCTCGGGCTGCAGGTCGCGCCGCGCCGCCGTCAACGCGCGGAATCTTGTTTGGGGTACAAAACGAGATTTCAACTGTGCAAAATTATTATTGAGTTTCGCGTAGAGTCCGGACGTGTGGATTGTGTGAGAGCGTGTTCGCTGAGCACCACATATCTGCAAGTTTCCGCTTCGCTTCACGGCGCATTCTGTCTTTGCTAGCTTAGTGTTTTCTTTTGCTATTTGCGCGGATTTAATTTCCACGTAAAATACTTTCCAGGGATTTTCTATTTCTTTTCAGTTACTTATTTGTAAATTGGTTGTATTGGATGATGAAAATTATGAAGAATAATTTCGTATATATAACGAAGCACCTTTATGTTCTTCCGAATCTGTAAATTGTGTGGCAGTCTGTCAGTGTCTACTCTTAATAGATAAACCATTAATAAAAGTCTATTTTTGATTAAAGTTATCTGAAGTAATAATGTGATTTATTTTATACGTTACGGTACTACTTCATTATTTATACAAACTAGTGAGGTATAAAGTACGTAGAAGCCTAAGTATAAAAAACACTCCAATGACCTATTTACCTAATTAAGTGGCTTTGTAGAAAACTGCTTTAGAGCCACCGGCGAGCTGCTTAAACGAGGTGACCTGTAACCTCAAAATAACTTTGTTGCCGCAGGTTAATTTTAACCATATATTTTTATAGCTGGCTTGTGGCAAATTGCACCCTTTTCAATATAGAGAAGGCAGCAACGTGCGAGAAAATATTTATTATTCTACCTATTTTTTTAAATTTCAATAATATTTTTTATATTTTATTATCCAAATTAGTTTTGTTTACATAACCAGAATTCCGGAACTTATTCGCTTCAACCGATCAATAGAAAACGTTAACTAAATTCTGGGAACATACAATTGAATATAATATTTTTGATTTGATCTTTCTTCATAGTAAATTACAATGGACAGATGCTCTGATATTATTCCGGTGGTAAATCATGATGGACGGCCGATCTGATAAACGGTGGGGTGTGTGTGTTTTTCGACTTCGTATTCTGAGCCTTATGAGGATGTGAGGATGAATTTTATTTAATATATGAGCCAAAGAGTGTGATGTTTGGATGTTTGAAATTTACCTACCGTAGGAAATGTAGTATACTTATATAATAATAAAATATATTTATTTCTGCCACCAACCAGCTGTATGCAAACTGTTGTGTTCCGTTTTCAAAGATATAGTCAGTGTAATTAATGAGAGTTATGAAATTTTAAATACCATGTCTCATGCGAGCATAGTTTAGTGAGAAATTAAACTTGTTAATTAAAGTTTTGGACGGAGTCGCTATTATTTATAGTGATCGTTGTATTTATCGTCAGGCTATTTGTGTCGTCATGTATGCATATAATATAAAGTACATTACTGGTGGTGGAGTATTTGTATCCGCATTCCGCCCGGATACTGATCACCGTCCGTAATATGTAAAATCCGCCATAGTGGGCCCTCAGAGTGTGGCTGTGAGTATGCCGGCTTAATTGTGTCGACTCGCGAGGGATAGTCATCTCTCGTCAGTAGACACAATCTGGATCCAACTCCGTTTACCATCAGATGCAGGGGGGTCACTATACTGCGCCTATATTAAACGGACTACAAGGTCACTGTTGATTACGTTTATTGATCAATGCTAGAACATGTTTAATAAGGTGATTCGTTTGTCTGCAGATGCGGTCTTCACGCAGACTTCACGGAGCTGACGGCGTGTGTGGGCGGGGAGCTGGACAGGCACGAGGGTTCGGCAGTGCATCGCCGGTACTTCTACATCACGCTATTGCGGGAACCTGTGGCTAGGTACACCTGCAGTATTATTTTTATATGTTAATACTGGCGTTTGCTCGCGGCTCTGCCCGCATGATAAAGTTTGTCCGGGATAAAAGGCCCGCTTCATATTTTCTCCAGGATAAATCAACCCTATATTATAAGTAAAGACCTCTAGCAATACACCGGTGAAAACTGCATTTAAGTACATAAGTAAATAGTCTTTAGAGGAAGCGTGTAGAAACATACGGTCAGAAAAAAAAATAAAACTGTTGTTTTCACTCCTGTTACTCTAATAAAGGCCCGGCGTATTACTTTTTCTTCAGTATCTATAATACAGATATCGACCTGTTACAATTTTATTATATGTAAAGATTTTCTGTTATTGTAATAAATGTGTGAGTCGCGAGACTTTCTACTTTGTCTATTTGGTCTTTTAAAGCCATCTTCTTGCAAGTTTCCCTATTTTATTATACCTTCTGTAATAACTTCACGATGGCTACAATTTCATTGATCTAGTAGCAGAGTACCTGAACCGTGAACTTTAAGGTTCAATTTCGAGGTTTAAAAATGTACATGTGTTTCCCTTTTTACATATGTTTTTTACGTGATAGCTTTAGACTCGCCTATTATCGAGCAGGAGATCTGTGAAATTGTTAATATTTACTGCTTCATATGGTTATTAGCTATGGCGTGTAGTCTTGTTTTATCCAAAACTATACATAAAGGTGTTTGAGAAGCAAAGTTTGCAACTAAAATCTTCACCGTATGCACGATCAAAACATAGTATGTATTACGTAGTTACTCATAGATGCACTCATAACACTTAGATAAACTTAGCCTGGCGTTACACGTGTTAATTACTCAATGGTAATACCAACAGGCCGCACAGTAAATTACCATACTAAAACAACTCCAACGAATATTCCCTTAACGAGCCACTTAAACATAACCGACACTTCACTAATCTTACACCGAGATATTAACCCCGACATGATTTAAAGGCTACAATGAGATTAAGACGCGAATAAAGTGTCTCCCGCACCAATTCCACGATCCACTTTCAAAACGTTACACCACGTCAAGTAGACGGATACAAAATGTGACGTTCGGCGACAGTGAATTAGGGGCACAATAATAGGGTTGGACCGTTCCCTTTGTCTCACTCCACAATGGCAACGAAGAGAAAATTGTACTCGCTTTAAAAGATCTCTCTGTACGCGACGACTATTATTACACTTAAATTCCCTGAGGAAGGGTGGAATGCTTGAGAGGATTCAGCGGAACACCGGCTATGTTACGTGTGGGAAGTGTCGTAAAAAGCATGGTTTTGTCAGTTCCTAGAATTTTGTTGTGCAGAACACGCTTTAAAGTTGGTAAAAGCACCAACAGCTCTCGAGCAAGATCACGCTAAAAGAAAAATATGTTATTACGTACCTAAATGCGGTTTCTTCTCCTATTCATATTTTTACTACTAGCAAATGAAGTGTTGGGAAACTTTATGCCCGGATAAACTTTGATGAAGTTATTAAAATTAAGTATGGATTTTTACGGCCCCTGATAGCATTTCAGCTGTCGCTAATGGACTAAAAATTGCAGCTGTCTTTCAACGAACTTTCAATTACATAATTACGAGTTTTTATATGGTGGCATGTCTCTTTTGTGCGTGATTCGTGTGCCGCCATTATTGTAGATGATTTTTGAGTAATATTTAGGTTCTAGCCGATCTAGCGGCAATACATTAGGATGTAAATGTTCTGGGAGCAAGCCAATATGTGCTGCGACAAATGGGAATAGGAGTCTGTTCCTATATGAAATGGGAATTTAATTAAATAATTAATGGCGACACTTGGCAGACTTCGATAGAGCGTGGAAGGAAACGGTTCACATAGAGGGAATATTATCGAATTATAATATTATTCTCTAAGTTCTCGTAATTATTCTAAATTGGTTATCGTTATGAATTGTAAAATTACTCACTATAAAGTATCGTGATACCAATAATCTAGTGTAACCAATAATATATAAGGGTAAATTTTATTTTCGACTGTTTATGGTAACTTGCAAAGCTATATTAAATCGTATTTTCAATTGTTCGGGAGTCCGATTAAGTCATGTTTCAGGTCTTTTAATTATCTTAGTTATCTGTTTCGAATAACGTTTTCCTGGCTCCTTGTGACAAGGTCCTATGTTCATTTCAATTCATCTTGGAAAAATGCGATTTGAAAATTTCGTGTCCTTAAAATTTAGAAAAGATATTTATAGATCCCCCTTTATTCATCTTTCGTGACAATTGGAATTTTTTACTGAAACGGACGTAGAATCATCTGATACGTATAATTCAATTTGTGAAAAAAATTAAATAAAAAGGAACCTTGTAATAGTAAGCCTTGAATTTGCCTGAATTCTTGGAATCTCTTTTCATAAGGAGATAGTTCCTTCTGTAACTAAAATATTTGTCACGAATATATTATATATATTTATTTTATCGTCACTATAGATGCATATTACTAACTGGGGGCCATAGTTGCACCTCTGTCAATGATAAATGTGTGTGTGTACTACACATGCAATATCTATACACCTATACAATACGCATACAATCAACCCCATAGCCATTCAGTTATTGAAACAATCCGATTGCTTGACAGGTACTTGTCGGAGTATCGACATGTGAAACGAGGCGCCACGTGGAAGGGTTCCCGCCACTGGTGTCAGGGACGCACTGCGAACTGTGAGTATCATTATAACTGCTTGGCTGCTAGGAGGAAAATCAGAATATATAATATCGACGCTTGAAAGGCAATCATATCTAAGCAACAAACATATCGAAAATGAATTATATAAATATTTTGAATCTCCATTTTTTTTTGTGTTATTTGATCTAGGTTTTGCAGGTCTAGGACAATTTTAATAACATTAGACTATATCTTTATACAATAAAAAGTTGAATTGTAATTAATTTTCATATTAAAATCAAAACTATAAAGCACTCTACTCAAAAGTTTTCTGATTTCCGCTTAGATACGAATTCAAGCGTCGATATGGTAAAAGTAGGTGCATAGGGTGCGTTTCTGCCTAAGGGATAAAGTCTTGTGTGCATGTGGGTAGGATCTATGTCTAGGAACAATGAAGAACTATGATATATGAAAAAATAAATAACTAGTAGGTATATAAGATAATTAGCAGTGGCAAGAATGTGGCAATTAGTCGTTATAGACGGTATTAATATTTATTCCAAACAGACTTGCATGCTAATTAACACATATTAATTCCATTCGATATTTAATTTAAGTGTAAAGATAAAAACACGCCAGGCGATATGATTAATTGACGCTAGGTTTTTATGCCAGAATATCATTAGAGCAAGTCTCTACTTCCTTCTTTTAATAGTAATTGAAACTGGATTGATGCATTGATTTTTCACGTCACCAAATAATATAAATTTAATAGGTAACATAAATACAATACTAGGAATTACCAATATGGTAATTGTATATTTTATGCTTACAAGATTATTTAACATAGTAGTCATAATAATAAATCATGAATACTGCTTATTATTACACATTTCATGAATATTATTGAAGGGATTATCACTTTTATTATGTATGTATTCTGATATGTCTTCATTCAATATATTTGGTCTGTCGTAACTACGCCCGAACGGGCTAATGCTTTGATCTCCAATGTTTTAGTTTATTGGATTACTTTGGTTGTAGTTGTTTGGTACGAAAGTTCAAAATACTTGTAGTTTGGCATTTCCAATAGTTGAACTACAGACAGTACGCATCGTTAAAAGAATTTAATAGTTGTGTAAAGTTTTTTTTTAGTTAATACTTGTTTTCTTTTGTGAGACCATTTATTACGCTCATTGTACCCATACTTTGAATAATGAAATAGATAAAAAGAAGGCCTAGACGGGAATATAGAAACCTAATACCCTTGCAGCACTATCAAAGTCTTAATATAACGTTGATTAAATGATTCATACAAAACATAATACGGTGCTCAGCGGTTGTTTACCGTAAATGAAAATAACTTTTTTAATACGTATTTTTTTCGACAAATTTGATTGCGTGTTGGTGTGTAAATCTGACCGCTAATGCCAATGTTTAAGTCCCTTCGATAAAAGTCAAGGTCATGGCCACTCGGGGCCGCGGGTTGCCTGTATTAGTTGTTGTAATAGGAAACACGAAAAACGTGCTATGAAATATTTCAGCGTTTATCAACGCTTTAATGTTAATGATTTATGACCAAAAAATAGTGATTTTGTTGATCCGTTTTAATGTAGATACATTTTATAACATAGCTTTTATAATGGTTAATGGTGGCCTGTAGTCCACAACATCCACTTGGCAATAGGAGTTGCGGTATTTTTATATAGGATTCCTAAACATTGTTACGACTTACAATATTATGCAAGTCGCCGATGCCGTCGGCTTCTAACTGAGACTTGAAAATTTATGTTTTAGGCACAGATGGCACCAGCTTTCTATTAGAAAACCATAAGCGATGGTTCCAAACAACAAACAAAGATGTTTTTAACAAAAGCTACTTCTTGTTTCGTCAGCAGACAGTTTACAATGCGAACATCATTCTAAAGACATCAAAATTACATTACAGTGACTATTTGCGTCAATTGTGAGGTTCTTGAGAATTCATTAAATTACTTCATGGCTCAATCAAATTAGATTTTATTGAGTAAATTATTCTTTGTGGACTTTAGCGATTTGGTGAATTGCAATGGCGCCGTGACAATCACGGCCTATCATTAGGCGGGTGGGTCGAAGAAGCAAAAAATCTCGACACTTATTGTCTTTCATCAAGTGGTAGTTGTTCCTGGTTATTAACCCAATGGTAACGTTAAATGATGATAGATTACTCTGAACATTAAGAGAATCTGACATTAGCCTGTCATTAGAGTACGGTTTGTTTTCTTAATTGAAGTTTATTTCCTAACTACGTATAGGGCGTTGGTGTTGTCATTTTCAGCTGTGTTTAACAGCAACGGCATGTATAATTGTTCCGTATGATTATTGACCACTTTATTGTTAGAATTTGGACAATGCCCATAATTTGTGACTCTTAATTATTGACATTTAACTTCGACCGACCTGTAAATTGTGTCTTCGAGGAACGAATGATGGTAAATAGTAGTTTTATACACCACTAATTCAGTGCATTTTGAACTTTGGATTTTTAACGGTTTTTTATGTTTATAAAAATGTTCGATACTGAAACAAAATTGCTCATCGCCTTTTCTACGGGTTTTGTTTAATTTTACACCTGACGTTACGAAAACTACAGCCCTCATTGTCACGGGGTGGACTACAAACTACTGAATAAGTAGTTCATTTTTGAAAATATCTTATCCATCTTGTACTTGATTCAACCAGTAGATAACAATCTAATAATATTATGCCCGTTGTGCAGCGTATGAGGTGCCGCCATGTTACACGGGTGACTCCTGGCGCGGCGTGACCCTCGAGGAGTTCATGACGTGCCCGTGGAACCTGGCCAACAACAGACAGACTCGAATGTTGGCGGACCTGGCGCTCGTGGGCTGCTACAACGGCACCCTGCGGCATCGGACGGCGGACTCTGATCGGGTGCTGCTCGCGTCCGCCAAGAGGAACTTGGCCGCCATGGCGTATTTTGGACTCACAGAGTACCAGAAGGTAAGTCGATAAATTGTATCATCTCCAACTTAATAAAGTTCTAATCACTGATTGGCTGATAAAAATTAGGCAGTTTTAATTGATGGATTTAGAAGCATAAGATTTTGTATATCCTTATATAATAATTTTTGTATCTATCGATACATTTGCCATGTGCAAATGGCCGTAAGCATTTCGTTTCATATTTGACGCCCCGCGATTTACGGGATTGCATATTTAAAAATCAATTTTAGGTAGGAAAATTTTAACTACCACAATATTCCTTATTACATTCACTATCTAAAAGTGTTGGTTGCAAATTACAATGATCAGTATTTTAGGGGGAGATGAACAGAATCGACTATTTTAGTGACATTTTCTTTATAAAATCAACGAAACTATTTCCTTATAAAAAAAAATTAAACAACCGTAGTGAAGATAACAGCAGAAATTCTAAATGTATTATAAATATAGGATGGATAGTTAGCTTCTAAAATACGGCTAGCGCGCCGTTTTGGTGAGAGAACGCCTTAAATCCTATCGCGCAAACCGCACACGACGATAATAAAAAAATCCTCATCCAATATTTTCATTCGCTTATCCATTTATTTGTTTGGTCTGTGCACAATACATACAATAATTCCTGTCCCACGATCCAGCCGGACATCGAACAACAACAAAGCATTATTTTATTGGCATCATAATGTAATTATTGACAAAAGTTTCGTTCGGAAACTGCGAAATTCAGCGGAGCGCAGCTTGTTTTGTAATCTCCTTTCACAGGCTACAATTGATTTTTCTTTGGCCACTAACATTGATTTGATGAGGGATAACGGTGTTTTCGAATAAACTGCTTCAGTTTTACGATATTGCGTGGGTAAAGTGTGTAAAATACTGGAAACACAATCGTTGTATCGCACAAATCCGGCGGGAATCTATTGCTTCGTTGGATAGATCGTACGGACGGGACGTTAATTCTAACGTTTGTTGAGACGTTTTTGATTGAACAGGCATCAATCGTTCCACGTTTTTTTGGTTTTAAATAATTATAGGTAGTTGATTTAATTTTATGCAACAGCATTGAAGTTAAATTTAGTTCGTATTATAATTCAAACTACATATCACCTTGATTCTTAATTCCAAAGAATTTCGAATCTTTAAAAATTATGTAGAAGGTTGCGTCGGCTTAACATTTATTAGTAAGCGTTCTATTAAAATATAAACGAAGATATAAATCGCCTTATTGCTTTATTCGTGAGAAATATCGACTTAAGCACTTTTATAGTAAATTTGCCGTTTGGAAAATATGTCACAGCAATAACAAGACAAGCATATAACAAGATACGCAACATCGGCAGCAAAATGCAAGAGCATCTGTTCTATCATTTCACCGTAACGATAAAATATGAGTCAATATACATATGTATCAACGTTAATATTTTAAAATTTCGTACTTAGACATTAAAGTACTCATTATCTTTTGCAAATTGATAAGACGATGGCGAAATGGGGGACCTCTCCAAAGTTAATTACCTCCTTAAATCACACATATATCGTTTCCACACGTGGTACTCGATCGGGGTGGCAGATAAGTGGTGCCATTATTTGATCTTGAATCATTCGGGTATCAGCGACGCCATTTCTCTGTCCGGCGATGTCTCCGGTGCCTTTGTCTTGATGAATATTCATTGCGCATCTATACGTTCGCCATTTTATATGGGGCTTTGGTGATGTTCAAATAAATTGGTTTGTGTTAGGCTAGAGGTTTTGGAAACGATCGGGTACCTTAGCTACAATGGCTAGATTTTTCTAAGACTTGGAAGGTCTTGATAGACTGACGGACAAATTTACATGTTATATAGGATTGAGAGACAGATTAGGATTTGTTACAGTTAAAAAACATGCTCGGGGATCAATCTAGTTTTTTCTGATGACAATACTTATTTATTTATTTACTACTAGCTTTTGCTCGCGGCTTCGCCCGCGTGAAGGAGGTTTCCGGGATAAAAGACCACTGTATGATAAAATTTTTGCTACATATTTACCCGGTACTGATAGGTTCAAATTAATTTTATCCCCATGGGGGTTGAATTTATCAAAATCCTTTCTTAGGGCATGGCTACGTCATAGTAGCTTTATCCATGCAAAGTCTCAGCCCAATCGGTTTAAAATTGACAAAGTTTCATACAAACTTTCATCCCCTATTTTATCCCCTTGGGGGTAAAATTAATCAAAATCCTTTCTTACCGAATACCTACGTCATAATATCTACTTGCATGCCAAATTTCAGCCCGATCCGTCCAGTGGTTTGCGCTGTGCGTTGATAGATCACTATGTCAGTCAGTCCACCTTTGAGTTATATATATTTAGATAATAGGAACATCAACAGTCCATATATTCAACAGTATAATAATCTTTAGAATTCAGAGTAATGATTATCTGACGTTGGTAGGCGGTCATGTAATGTTTTCTTGCATGTTATTTCCTATTTCACGTTGTGGATTAAGAAATGACTGTAGTACATGTATACGCACCGACGCGTACACCTCTCCCCCTATGGTTAAGGACCTTAAATTGAGATTTCCGCATAAGAGTCCACTTATTTAGACAGTATGACTATACAGTGACACCATAGCAGTATCTGTTTACACAGCGTAGCCTGAGAAAATTCTCGAAAGGAAAACTTAACTAGTGCGTAAACAGATGGTTTTATATTAAGACCGGTAGCTGGTATTTGATATGGAAGAGTTGATGTTATACAGACTAAGAACATTAAACAGGCATTATTATTGTAATTGCAAACTTTAACCGTCTTATTACAAAAAGCGAAATAAACCTTAGCTTAAACCTGTACTAACAAAACCAGGCTTATCTGGGAAACCACGGTTTAAATTTGTCCGTATTACAAAACTCATAAAAACCGTAGACTTCTTAGTACCGCCATTTGAACCATGGCCTATATATAAACCACAAATAATTACAAACAACATTCGTTCAATACGACATCATTCAATCGCAACGTTCCATATATCCAAAAAAGAAAACGTTTTCATACAATGTTAATGATTAAATAATATTTAGGACTATAAAAAATATTCAGACTTGGTTATTTTGCTCCAAGATCAATAATAGTTGTAACTTCGATTGCAATTTTGTTTAGGTTTCAAGTTTTAACTAATGTTGTATTAGCTGGTAATACATCAAAATGCGTGTTACGAAACGTAAGCTTCCCGCGCATTATATGAAACCTTAACATTAAAAAAAACTATTGCGGTGACTATTGCAAATACCTTTGAAATTTATTATCAGTGTCTTATTGTATAGAACAATTCACTCTTTGTATTATAGTGATGGATCAACGAACGAAAAAAAAGATCTGAAAATTGGAGTACTGAGTCGAGTCTATAGAGTCGGCGTGGCGTTTCCAGTAGCTCAACGGCTTCAATATCCTCAATATCGACTGAATCTACCACATTAATATCCATTTTCGATAAAAAATAACACGAGACAACGAAACAGACGCCAATTTCAGAGATAATCTGCCAAATGATTTGAAATTTGATTTGACATTTACGATTTAGACCATCGTCAAACTAGGGGCCGCCGAGGTTTAGGATTAGACCATCAAATAGTCCATGGTTTATCGTTAAACCACTTTTTGTAATACCATTTTTATATAAACCGTAATTTGCATAGGTTTAAACCAGAGTTTTTAGTTAAACCTCGTTTTGTAATAAGGCGGTAAATGTTTATAAAAATATATTTTACCTGTTCAGGTATATGTATTTATATTATGAAGTTACTCGATGCTTCTTTATATAAAATTTATACAATGATAATAACGCTGTTTAGTACGTTGCAAAAACTCATTTACAATTCAGCGCTCTACAGTCTACACGAATATAAAATGAAAAATACCATTTCGTGGAAACGTATCGTTTCATTCTCAAGATTAATATCTTTGTCTTGGGAATCAATGTGTTCGTAAGTGTAGAAAAAGTCATTTGTACAGAACTAAGTTGGAACAGTCATATTTTATCGGAGCTTATGTGTAACTCTTTGTGAAACATATATGTTTGTGGCTGGTCTAATGTAACGATTGATATCTACAATTTTTTTATTAATCGCTGTCATATTTGCTTGGATTTTAAATTCCCGCACCATGGGGTCGTTGAAGAATTTACCAGCACACGTAATCCTTTTTATAATATTCTTTCCTTTAAGCGGAATGCGAAGGCCGAATTGGTTGGCCGGCATAGTTGTGCCATCCATTGAAACAACAAAATCTCTTGCTTCCGAAAAACTTTACCGGAAAAAAAATACTGGCGAGTCAAGGTACTTGACGAAGTTGGTAACATTATTTCTTCGTTCAGAGTACGAAATCTAAAACTATTGTCTACGTTAGTTCGTGCCTCACGTCACCGACAGTGATTCCGATTGGATAAATCTCAGACAATTTGTATCAACGGTTCGGTCGGGTAGGCTTTCCATTCTCCGACACGCGTCACTCACGGCAGGCTATTTAGGGGAAAATTGTTGCATTACCAGACGATTTGTTAAAGGATTTTATATCACTTTTGCCGCGGTTCAAACTGAATGTTAGGGTGGCGTAATTGTATGATAGTATGAGTGCAGGGCTAAGGTATCGGGTTCGATCCTCAGGTATATTGAATTTTTCTGCTTAGTATCAGCCTTAGTCTGGACTTTGTGCCCGATATGGCGATAGGCTCGCCCCTATTATATAATGCTATGGAATACCCACGACGGAAAATGGATGTACTCCCTTCTTGTTCAGGAATTAAAAACGAGAGGGTGTGTGTGTGCGTTAAATAAAATACAATCAGCAAAGTGCCGTTAAAAAGTATAAATTAGATTCTATAAATTGACATAATATTTTCTATTAAAGATTAAGCTATTTAGTTCGTTTCGTTATTCAAATACTTACAAACTAAGATGTTTTTATTACATAGATACGTTGTCCGAGCTCAATACTGGCAAGTCGAAAGTAAGGTGAGCGTGCGGCACTAACATTGTTACGTACCTGTCGATGTATATATATCCTATTCTAACGAATGTGTGCTGCATCTTTTTATTCCTTCTTCGAGCCAATTTGTAATTATATGTACAGGTACGTGAATATAGCAAATAGTGCGCCGTTTTTATGTGCCATTTTGTTAGTGTATGACGTGTCTATTTGTAAAACGTCATTGCTTACAAACAAATGTTTTATTATTGATGTAGATATCGCAGTACGTGTTCGAAGAGACGTTCAACCTTCTGTTCGCGGTGCCGTTCACGCAGCACAACGCGACCGTGTCGGGCGCGACGCTCGCCGCGCTGTCGCCCGCGCAGGTCGCGCACATCAAGCGGCTCAACTCGCTCGACCTGGAGCTATACGACTTCGCCAAGAACCTGATGTTCAAAAGGTAATGTACAGGTTACAGGTCGATGTCATCCGGCGCGGAATGGTAATGTCTTGTTAACTATGCGAATGCGACTTCACTTGCAAGATGCTGTAGCGAAGATGCCTGCAATCGTTAACGCAAATAGAAAACAAACAACATATCAATGGTAATGACATATCCGATCGATAAGTCTATTACTAGGATATGTCATTCTAAACATAATGATTGCTGAAAGTCATCGTGTCCTATGTGCAGTGGAGACACTTTGCCGTCTCCGTATGAAAAAAAAAGTCTGAGTAACGAGTGAACAGTAGACATGTATTCAAAAAAATAATTTTATAAATATTACAAATATTTTTATTAATTAAGTTCACTGTAAAGTATTAATAAATCTGAGCTGATCTAAGGTTACCATATATTTAGAAAAAGCGAGGCAGAGAAATATTTATTTTATGACTGATGATAATGGGAAAGAGTTAACTAAATCAATGCAATAAATAGTCAGAAATACTTTCAAACATGTAGATTAAGTTCACAGAAATATATAAAAGCTTATCATTCCATTGATAAAAAACGAAATGATACAGATTTTAAACATTCAAATCACGTGTACCGAGTTGTGTACTAAAATAAAAAAGGGACTACCCTCCGTGTAAATAAGTGAAGAGTGTAAGCCCGGGAGTGGTGTCCGCCGACACTAACACATTTGGGAATTGGAATTTTTCCCAAACATGGAAATAGGTTTCACGCGTACATTCAAAGCAGCTCAATCGGATCAGCCGTCGGAATCGGATCGCAGCGAGGATGGCCTCATTGCCGAGCCGCCGCACTTCCATTGCATTTATTTAACTCAAAGATAAGCCGCCACTGTCCCGTCTTATTCCACCATTTAGCCCGGGGGCTTATTTAAAACATTTCACCCAGAAAATACTTTCGTAAATGCGTGACCGGCGAAATTTATTTCACGCAAATGGATGTTATCAGCATCACCTCTCACGTTCCCTAATAAGGCTGGTTAACAGCTGGAACGGTTTCATTTTTACTTAATTTTGACCTCGGTGTTTCTCCACTATGGCTTGCACGTTTACTAATCTACCCGAATATCAGCCAAGGTTATATTTTCGTTTCGTATTTGCGGAAACTGGAAAGGTCAGTCAGGTGGAAATTCACTTCCTATGGCGTGCTGTAAGCGTCACGTTGGGATCATAATTATGGCGTTACATTACAGTTGATCGAGTTTTATGATACACTGAATGTTAATGTCCCTGCAAGATGGTTTGTGACCGGAAAGTTTTCGGTGCCGATCAACGATTGGTCCATGAATTAGAAATTTCAGACATTATCGGTGTTTTATGGTTAATGTGTTCAGAAGTAGCAGCGGATCCCTTCAAATTTTTTACTGTTAGAACTCTTAGTATTCTGAAAAATTATGAGATTATGAAAATGCTCTGCTTGTTAATTGTTGCTATATTTTAATTTCTAAACTATAATTTAGAAATTAGAATTTATCAGTCCAGTATTAGCCATTTATTTCTCCCTTTAGTAACGTAAGCAGTCTCACTTCGGCACTATGATCTACAAATCCCTTCTTTATGATGAAATGTTAAAAATTATTTAAAAAAATATACATTACGGCTACAATAAACCTTTCAATCCACCAGATTCGAAGCGTTAAAGAAACGCGACGCCGACTTCGAATACCGGTGGCGACATCTAGGCGAGGTGTCCCGCAACGGAGTCACCGAGTTCGACTGGGACAGCAACCTCGAGGACGCCACCACCGAAAAGTACAGGGGCAAGTAACCGCGGGGGACACTCACCGACCTAGTGCGAACACTAGTCATTTCATTACCAGGCATGTCCCGAACCAAGCGGTTGTCGATATCGATAGATGAAAAATAATGTATCGAGAATACCTTTGAAGTTGGTGTCGTTATTTGTAAAATTGCATTTGGCGGTGTGACGCAGGTTATAATAAATAATAAACCAATCGTTCGTGTGGTTCCCAATTGTATCCACGATTATCACACGTGGTTATTTAAATACTCGTGTTCGATCTATCGATATCGGCGGGAATGTCGATTTCTAATGTACATATTATAAATAGGATATTTGGAAACGTTGCATATATAGATGTTTTACTGTACAAATAACGAACAATCCTTAATGCATTTAACGAGTATTTTGTTATCAGAACTGTGCAGCTCTCATTTTGTAGATATAAGTTGATACAGTTTGGCTAATGTCAGCTGTATGCAGCACGGGTTTTGAATCCATCCGATATGTAATTTTGTTGGTGTTTATCACGCGATGCGCAGAGATTACACTTTAAGATCGAGTGTAATAAAGAAAGAATATGAGAAAAATACATTGGTTAGAGTTCGATAAATGACGTTCATTTGTTTCAATTCATTGTGTCGTGGAATTGCAGGATAGATGCATGTTGTGCGAGTATAATGAAAAATACTTTATAGGATGAACACAATACCACGCGAAAACCTATTTAATTATTTCCGCAGTAATGGATATTTTTTTGTATCGAATCAGTTGCTTAATCACATGTACGATACCATAAACTAAAATAAATTAAACATTGTGTACCTATATATTAACCGCGGAACGAAAAACTATATGAATTTATAATAAATATTCGAAGATTTATTTCAAATACATAATGACTTTCTTCGAAGTTATCTATTACGCCTATAAGGATGATCGATATATCTAAATGAAGTTATAATAAATATTCGAAGATTCATCTCAAATACATAACGTCTATCTTCGAAGTTATCTATTACGCCTATAGGGATAATCGATATATTGTTTATATTTACATTTTCCTTCCCTGATTATGGTAGTTGCTTTTATATTTCTCAATATTTTTGTAAAATAATTAATATTAAAATAATATTCTTGCATCTTGATATTAATTATTGTTACTCGGTTTTACAATATTGCGATTTTCATTTTTAGCAACTCAAGTGGTTTTAAAGATCGCAAAAAAATATTAAAATACAGGTACGGAATAGCCGCGATAAGAGGCGCATAACATTATTTGTTATGTTGAAATAAACTGTTTCTAAACGGTAAATTACCAAAAATAACAATTTATTTTGTTAAAATGTATCAGCCATAAAAATAATGTTAAATGGCTCGAGATATCTCAAAATTGCGGTTGCTCTACGAAAAACTCAAATAATATTTTATGTGCGTTTAGTCACGACTCGCTGATCAAACGATAATTTATTTCTTTTATACGTAACATAATCGTTTAACTGTGTAAATAGCTGCACGTATATTGTATAGCTAAAGTTTTCCGTTTCTTTTTACGATACTTTATCGACTGAATTATTTCGACTCATTGTAGTCCGAAAAACGATAATCGAATCGTAAAATCGCCATTTGGTTTTTTCAAAAGATTATTGTTATCTCTTAAATTTAAAAATATTTATATATGCACACTTTAAATATAATTCTCAATATTTTGACCAAAGAGCAAACATTGTTTAAATATTTCCTTCTCACTGTAAGACGATGTTTTGGTAAGATGTGAATAAGTAGTTATGTAAATTTAGTTTTATTTATAAGAATAATTTTACCTCTCTGATTTAATTGTAGCAGCTGTTATAAAATTGACTGTGTTCTTGTACATTGTTTATATTTTAGGTTATAAAAAATTAAATAGGAATGTATGAGTTACAAAGATGGCGGTTAAACATTTCTCGATAGTACATTTTGTCATGATCCGCGCTCGCACGTCGAATGTTTTATTTCGGTCACGAACGTTGTAATTAAGTACCAGGAGTGTACCCTGGCCGGTATAAGTCAATTTGTGAAAAAATGCCTCCTACAATATCCGAATCGTGATCAAAATTCAGCGGACGTCTTATACACAGCGTTCTGTTGTTAGAGGCAATATTTTTTCATTTCTGCAAATATACTGATCCTTATAAACATTCACTTTGATTTGAGTGCTATACTCATCGTCTAGTCATATAGCGAACATTGTAGACGTATTCCTTAACGCGCGTAGGGGCAACCCTAATTGAAGACCTGAGTAACGCAACCGACTCGACCAGTGCACTGCCGACGCAGACAATTTCTACAACGTGCAACTGACCTTAATTTCGCAACTCTTCGCATTTAATTTCGATCAACTACTTGGTCGCTGATTGTCTCACCTAGCCGTTACAAGCTGTTTGTATGGTACCAATTTTAAAACTTCTCGATATCGGATTTTAGTTTAATTCAATGTGTCCGATTGATACACGTTTGGCGAAAAGTTATACCTCTGCTTACGCCTTCGGGGATAAGGGCGTGATGTGTATTTGTTTTTATACTATTAATAGTACTTTTCGAGGACTTGCAACTTGAAATATATCAAGAGTTGAAGATGAAATTCTCATATATAGAGCACCTCTATTCTACGCCCTTAGCGTATTCTGTTTTAAGTCTTGTATGAAACAATTTTTACATGTATAATATATGTTTTCGCGTCTGCTTTAAATATTTTCATAATCCTTATGTGGGATAATAAACAATACGTACAACATTGTTCACATCACATGAATGTGTAGACTTTTACAACACGCAGCGCCCAGCGACGTCTGTGTGTGAAATATATCTGCGTCTGAGGGGCAGAGTGAATGCCGTTTGAAATTGTAATGTGTGTGCCACTGTGTGAGCGAATAATACGAATAGTATAAGCGTTGTGAACTATTTCAAGCGGATGTTTGTGTCGCGTGCGGACTACACACTATCAGTCAATGTATAAACCGGTGTTGTGTTGTCGGTCTTTACGCTAGTGTTTGATAGTTTGGCAAGATTGAAGGGCATTGGAAGTTAACAAATGAAAGGTTACAATTTGTTGTTGCAAAAATCGGTCAGCAAGTTTAAGGATTTTATATTTAGGCACATGGGTTAAGAGGAGGTACACTGCCATAGAAATATAGAGCTAACAGTTTGAATAAATAATGTATATATGGGACATCAGTTATCATCATATTAATTAATTTTAAAATCAATTTTAATTCCGAAATTAATTTGTCAGTCTTGCTCGATCGTTTGTAGTCGACCTAACGTGTTGCTTTCAACATTTGGCATCACTACTTTATTTTTAATTTTGTAATAACAACATATTTATGCGTGTAAAATGTTTTTAAACACTCATTGCGATGGAAAGTTGTTTCATTATGTTTTCAAGCGTCTAATCTGAGCGCTCGCCAATTCACGCGCAGTGTTTAAAAAAGTCATAACTGAGGATATTGCTATTGAATTCTCTTTTTCCTACCACGCGTCCAGTGTTGCAACTTGCAATATATTTTTTTCTATAGTAGATTTTAAACATTAGCGTAGCGAGACGATTTGCGGTATAAAAATATTTTAATTAAAACTATCTATTGTAGGCTATGAAAGGGCATTTATGTATGACATGTATGCGGCTTGTGTATTCTTCAAACACGTGCAAAGTGACGTGACTCGTGAGGGATGTGCGAGAAATTGACAATAATGTAATTTTTCATTTCAAATATGTGTGCGAAGAGCGTAGTACAACTAGTAAAAGACATTTTATATCTATTTGTTTCATAAGTTAGCAATTCATCTCATTAAACAATCGATTAACAATAATTTATGTGTTGCCAGTAATAATGTCTATATGCTGAAATTAATGCAAGAGCTGGAGTTTATGCTTTTAAAATCGTAATAATATTTTTATAATTTTATATTGTTTTACTCAAATTTATAATTTTTGTCTTATTTTATAACCTTTTTTTGATTTTGTAGCTATACCAATTATAATTATGTTTTAATTGTGCATATTAAGAAAAATCATAACGCGGCTCGATAATTGAAATTGTAATGTCGATGTGTTCGACTTACAAATGGTTAAAATGTCAAAAAGGTCGCCACATTATGCACTTTTCACCTGCGAAATTGATAGTCCCAATCCTCGCTGTCTAGATACGTATTTAAAAGAATTATATCATAACTCGATAAAATGTGAAAAATATGTGCAATTTCTTAATGGAAGCCTGAAGCAGCGTAAGGTTGAGCACCATTTAAAAGTAAGAATATATAAAACATGTGATTTTATTACTAGACCCTTGCGCAGAGGAGGCCGATGTGCGTATTTCACCCCGGTACATTGTTATTAGAGTTTTCATTAAAAATCCAATGTTTTTACTTCACTTGAGGTTTGTACGACAAATATTAATAAATGTGGTAATATTAGTGTAAAAGTGACACCTAATATCATATTGCGAATATTGATTTCAGCATATATTCTAATTACTGGTGCCTATAGCTGTGTATTCGGTAAGCCCTGTGATATAGAACGATTGCACCCAATGTTTTGCAGATACGTCTAACCAATTGTGTTCTTAATCCGATATAAATGACAAACGTAACACATTTTATTTTGTATCTATATTGTTAATGTAAATTAGACTCTTGTATATAGTATATTTTAAGCTGTGAATGAATTATGAACTATGGGTGCGCGCCATACGGTAAGTTAGCCATAACGTAGATGTGTGTAAATATAACTGTCGTGGCATGATAATAACATAGATACAATATTGTAATAATACTTATTGTACTTGTATAATGTAACCCCAGTCCCCACACGCCGGTACGCTGTACGCTGGCCATGTTCTGTACCAGCATTTGGTATTTAGTTTTTTTAAGTTTCCGACTGAACCAAATTATAGTACTTTATTATGTTGTGTTTACGATCATCGAGTAATAAAACAAGCGAAACTACTCCGCTTTTATTTACTCCCGCCCACATTCCCGCACAGACTAAACTATCGATATTGCACAAGTGTGATAAAAAAAGAGAAACATTCACGTCGGCGCACGAATATATGAAAAAATATGTGGAAAGAACTCTGGTAAGTAACGTGAAGCCAATTAACGCGCGCCTCGACGCACAAAAACGACTCAGTTCGTGTGATGAGATTCAATATTTCCGAATACGGCGTCTAAAGGGAGACAGGTCTATTAAACGTCGGTAACGCCAGCCAGTCGGAGCGTGCAGGAAACTCGAATGGTCGAATTTGCATTTATGTCATTAGGCCGCATCCGCCGGCTGGCCGAGCAGGAGCGCGGGAAGTAGCGACGTACGCTGCCTCGGTGCACCCCGCCGCGCCGCCGAGCCACTCCTCACATAACTGTCTGTTCGATGTGGTCGACGTCACAGTCCTACTATATATAAGCCCACGTCACTTACAATTTTGGGTTCAAGGTTAACAAAGGTCGTGGCAAAACTGAGTAAATCACATTGGTTACGTTACAAAAAGAGCGCGTTCTGAGTTTAATTTATGAGGCCGCTTACGCTTGGGTATATCACTGAATACGTAGCCAGAGACAATTTAGTGCATTTGGCTTGTTTCCGTTCCACAAATCGCAATGTGCGAATAATACCGTATCAGGTAAATCATAATACAGGGAAACTTACATACCAAATTGAAAATCCGATTATTTTATTGTCCGATTAGGGCCTAGTCTAGTTAGTATGACGAACAAAATATTACACGCTTTTAAATCAAAAGTAGCAGACGAACAAGACGGCATTTAATAGTAACTAGCGCCACACATGAACACAAATTATACAGAATTCGCGGGTATTTTACCACTTTTAAGGCAAAGGAAAGAAGTGGTTGGGATTATTTACTTCTAGAAAACTCATTAAATAGGTAAGTAAGTACTATTACACGAAACGAGCGACGTGAACCTGAAACAATGTAGCGAAAAATACACGTCGTTTTGTTGTGTAATTTGAAAATAAACCTATTATCTATAATTAGCTTTATTTAATTTTACTAACATAACCACATGCGTTTAAAAAACAAATCGGCTTTTCCTGTAGGTATCTAAATAACATCAATAACAAATTAAAACTAGAGTTTAAATAACTTAACCAGAGGCAAAGATGATATCCACAGAGATACAGTTTAATACACTGACATTAAACCAACAATAAAACGACCGACAAAACCTCGAGCCATTAAGCAGAACGATTGACAGTAACAATATGATGACAACGACTCCTTCATTACATCTCAATCGAGTGGCTCAAGAGCACATGATATTAAACATAATCACCAATAAAGTGGTCGTTCGAGGTCCTTTGTCCACGTTGTATTAGGTATCATTGCATATAGGTCAAACGGGATACGTCTGTTGTAGACGATTGATGCTAACAACTGCACTGTTCAGTCAATTGAAAGCTCGCAATACGAGTTTTGTTTATTTTAAGATCAATGCAGTTGATCTTGCTAACTGACTGGATGATTTCGAAACAATTTCATGTCAAAGCATATTATGAAGCCGAAGTGCAAGTTATTGAGATATTGCAGCCTGCGACACAATGATCGACGTTTCACATATACTTTTATATTATCTCATTGCGATGTTGATTTTTCTAAAAGAAGCGCACATTGAAGAGTGGAGTAAACGTTATACGAAACAGCAGGTCTACATAATTATTATGGAGGTACTTAAGTATATTAAAAAGTATGAAGGCGAAAACGTTTACTAAAATATAATAAGGCAGAAGTTTTTGTTTATAGACGGTAAGCTGACGTAAAAAACTACTGGGTGGCTGTGATCCTAAAAATTATTTTAATAATGGGCAGCTCCATAATTGCTGAGTACGGAGTACTTTATAATTAATATACTTTATAATATATTAATAATAACAAAATACTTGTTTTCTCAAAATATGCTTTAACATATTATTATATTATATATTTTCTTTAACAATGCAAAATATAAAAATTTCAGCAAATACTTACTTATAAAGATATTACTTCGAGATTCTTTACTCTTCCACTTTATATTTAGCTTCCTATCACAGGCGAAATAATATTTTTGTAAACAAATGAATCTTTTGCTCACAATCAGTGCTCCATCGATGACAAAAGTTACGAATGAATTCCGATACACGGGCGCCGTACATAATAGGAAATTCAAAACGTCTCCATCCGTCAGATAGCATCGAAAACATAACGATCGCGTTTCCCGGTAAGTGGTTGGTGTGTTCCGTCATCGCACCGCATTAAGATGCAACCGTGAACGTCTCCAAACGGACTTATCTCGAGTTACCGCTCAACTGTTGGCTTCCGTGAATAATCATGTTTCCGTGTAATGCTATTTTCAGACTTAACGAAAATTTTATTCGATAGCTTCGATAATGAAAACGTTGAAGTCGTTTTATACAGATCGTAATCTCAAGTTAGGGTGCGGGATGAGATCGTAGGAGCGGTAACATCATATAAATCGAATAACTTGCTATTTTGTTATAATGTTTGTTTTCTGACGACATTCCCTGGGTCTCCATCTGGTCCCTTGTCCTTTGCCCTCGATGATCTCGACTAGCTCTATGCAAGTATTATGCTTAATCTTAATTTAGTAGTTTTGAATACATTTTCAAGCTATGTGATACTATAAGGTAAAAAATATTCAGGCCATAGTCATTATTCAACTTTGTTGAAACACTTATATACGTTCTCATAATAACAGATTTTTTGTATTTGTTATATATTGAAACGTGTACGTAATATCCCTTAAATACCTACAGTGTCACATGAGCATAGAAATATTTAAAAAACAAACTTAGCCTCTAAAAAGATCTTAAAAATGTATGAAATTTATCGAATTCGTCTCATATAATTTTAAATTTTTACTTATATGGACGGCTTTAGACAGTAGTCTGAATTATACCTCAAGGTCAAGGTCCTATTATTCTAGTACATTTGTAAAAGTATGGTTACCTTTTAGAGCTACATTAATTGTTATTTTTAAGCAAATAAAAAAATATATTCACACCATATAATAATAAATAGCCATGTAAATGATTTAAGTATTATAAAACTTTCTATAAAAAAAATCCTGAATACTGTTTAACTCCTTGAAAAGACATCTGATTTTACCCCGACGCACTTTATATGGAATCTTTGAAATTTATTCAGTAAGCATGTGTTTCAATGTAATTCAGTTTCTAATGACGATAAAACTGCCAATTAACTAATGAGTAACATTTTAATGATTGGTTTTATACACATTTTTATATATTCGAATGCTGGACATTTTAACGTCGGTAGATACTTACTTTATATTTGTCAACCACTACCCAGGCGTGGGAAAAACGAAATGCGCTATAAAACCAATGTCCGGCCTTAATTACCACTTAAACTAATTAAGTAGCGCACACCCGTGGGTCTTAAATGCATAAGTTAAATCAGAATTGAATAAGTCTTATTTTCAAACGATGTGGATCACGCAGATTACAGTTCGCCCATTGAAACGATACAAACAGATCAGTGAGGCTTAATGCCTTTCATGAGTTACGCAGGCCGGTTTCCTATTCTTTGTGTTAACATTCTGCTTCTTGTAATCATCGCTATTGTAGTCCTTATCACGGTCGGCAGTTATCTTCCGGGCGGCTCACCAATTTATAGTTATTATACGGGCAAGTCTTATGATACAGCCGCTACGTCAAGCCTTTGTTTTGTTGCTGATAAAGGGCTGTTATCAGAATTGGAGGAGACACGAGAGAGAACTTATATCACAAATGTAACATTGCTACTCTGTTAAAGTACATCTGTAATCTTTAGGGTAACTTTTGAAGTTTTGGGACCTCATTTGACTTTCGATATCTACGCTTGTTATCCAGTTTTCATAGACCTGGTAACGAATAGTTTTGTTTTGTTTCCGTTGAACGATAATTGTGTGGGCTGCGAGATATCAATAGTAATGAGTACTTACCTAAGTCAAGTAGTTACAAATATAGAAACTCGAATTTCATTATCTTGCATGGCCTGAGTCGTACTTTCTATTAGGGTTTGGTAACGATTATAATTAATAATCTAATTATAGCTGAAATTGCCGACAGAATTTTCATATTATACGACGACACACAGTTAAAGCCTTGCGAGTAAATATAAACCATTGGGTTACTTAACAAATTGGGGTTGTAAGTGGATAAAAAACTCATAAAGAGAATAAATAAAACGACTGCAAATATGGACTCCGTAGATATCTATTAAATTCAGAGTGTGTTCATGATGTCCAGATTATGAATATTCATTACACAATGATAAAGGAGATGTTACATAACGTAAAATATTGGGTCAACGTTAGTAAGTATTTATGGAGACTAGTATTTCAACTAAAATAGCTATGACATAAACTTTATATTCTCATAATTTTTTCCCTTATGTTTACAATATGCAACCGTCAAATCTATCGAACATGAAATATTTATAAGCTATCAGATCCTTTATCAAAATCCGGTAGACAGCTTTCGCTCGACAAAGCGATCTATATATGATAGACTTGTTATGTCGACCCATCGACATAACAAGTCTATCTCTCCGTAACATTAAGGCACTGTAAACAGCGATAGCGCCGTAATAACAAGAGATGACGGGCGGTTAGAGACTCATTAATCCCATGCAACGGTCTAAAGAACAGGGAACAAAAGGATATTGTTTAGAGCGTGCGGGAAGGGCCATCGGCGCAACTATCAGGGCTTATACCGCGCCAGCACGCCGCCCGCGCCGCGCCATGAAACGTGATTCTGCAACGCAGTGTTTCGAATACGTTCCATAAAGCTCGCTGAAACTTGTTTCAGTTTACAGGGCTTTGACGTTTATTGAATGAGATCGCTTGTGCACTCCGCAGTACTTCGCATGAGATCTGATACCCATATGCAAGTATGGTTCTATATAGACGTGTTTATCTTTAGAATCGGTTATGTTGTGTTTAGAAGTTCTCGTGAGTACTATAAAAATAAAATGAAAACCTAAATTTTATAGGTCTCATGAATGTGATTCCAAGGAAACCTAATAAATATAATGTTTGCTTATTTACTCCAACCCGAAACTAAATATCTTTATTAGAGCTCTGTTATTATTTTTCTGTATCTAATATCATGTTTGCTGAATCTCAACGCCTTATTGAGACTAAACTTCAGCGCACATTATGCTCTAATATGCAAAACATAAAACGTGGAATTAATTTAAATTAGAAATACTTAAGTATATGCAAAACGAATAAATTATAAAAAAGCCACTGACTGACGAGCAACGCGATTTATGGAAAATACTTATAATAATTTATTATTCGATCGAACGCGTCGACTAGGTCGGTGCCCTATGGCGCAAGCCGGCAGGTGGAAATTCTCACAGTAACTCTTGACGCATTGGTGGAGCAAGGAAAGTTCAGTCATTATCGCGCATTGAGATTTTGAAGGGGCTCGTAGTCGAGCGTGACTTTCCCCACTAACGCTAGTGCACATGTGGATCTATTGTACATAATCCGACTTGAAACTGCGCGCTGTACTGCACTCCGACAGGATAAGCATTTCGTAGTACATTCACTATAATGTCTTGGAAGTCTATAACCATTTGCGGAAAGCCTCAACTTCTTCACATTCATTCGATATTTGCTTATTATTTGAAAGTATATATACTACTATTTAGCTAATTGGTTATCGAATATTTTGTATATTGTTTTGAAAACTCGACGTGCACATTAACGAAAAAAGCATTATTGCTATAATAGTATATTGCAGTTGTGCTACAAATATATTATTTCCAAATTATAGCTGTATAATATTTGTAACTGCTCCTAAATCCCAATTTATTTTGCGGATCACAACATAATAAATATCGGTAAGCCTTTTACAAAATAATAACAACACGTTACATTCATTTTAAACGTAACTGATAAATTAGCTCTCAGGATAAACCCGACTGAGTAGTAAAAGTTAAATAGTACCATTTATTAACATGGTTAATGAAATATAAGAGGACGTCATTACTATACACCCGTAATAAAGTAGATAATATTTATGATTAATAATTAGCTGCATTTGTTTAGTGGCGAGTGGCCGAGTTATGGCAGCCAGCCGGGCCACCCACGTCGATAATAATGAACTAGCAACCGTAAAAATTGTAAACTCTATAGAGATTTTTTTGTATCTATTGTGTGTTAGTTTGTTTATGTCATAAACGGTTATTATGGATTAAAAAGCTTTCAAATATTTTATGTTATTTGCCGATTAAATATTAAGGATCAGTACCTAATTATTGTAAGTTTCTATTTTAATTACATGGGCAGTGGCTTATTTATAAGTGTAGTATAGTTACTACTGATAACTGATAAGTGATAACTTCATATCATATATATTTATGTAACCCAATTTTTTGCAAAAAAATCTTCGTTCTTTATTTAATTATATATTATTGTTTTCGTTATATTGTTTTCGTTCTCATACAGATATAATTAATAATAATGCTATTTTTTTAGTGGATTAGGTACATCAATTTTTAATGTTGATAATGATTAGAAAAGGCACAAGTCGAAATTTTATTACCTTAATTACTAATAGCAATTTTTGCATAATCGGCATTTGCATGGCTATCGTCTCACAGTTCCAAAGCTCTATAATCCCTGAGGTACTGCTTTTAAATGTGAATGGTGTAATCAAGATTTTTTTAGTTAGTTATTAATTCAATAAAACACATATGATCTTTTCTTAATCTTGATCGCATTCATCTGACGTATATTTCCATTAATTCTATAACTAATAACGTAAAGTTTTACCAACAACATATCTAGAATGCCTCGAATGACGCATTAAAATATCTAACTTTTATTAACAGCCACTTTGGGCTCTTATCTACGAATCTACAACATTTTATACCCTTTAAAACTCACACAGCACCGTTAAATGCATTCACCTATTCATTTCAGATTACGCGACACCGTTCTCACCGATTACAAAACGTTAAATAACAAATAATTTAAACTGATTAGATAGATATAGCAACTTGCCATTACGTGCAGAGAGCTACGATAAGAACGGGCGCGTCTATGACGGCAATACTGATTTATTTTTATTAAAAGGCCTGGTGATATTAAATTGGCTATAACATTTTTAACAGGTGGTTATATTGGAAACGCGAGATAACAACACATCCCAACCGGAAAAATAAATATATGTTTTACTAATCGTTGATAATATTTTAATGTAGTCGCTGCATTGATATAAAATACAGTCGCTCATACATTAGGATGTCCGAGGTCAATTTATTATGGGATCTTGCCGCAAAAGTTTGGATTCGGTCAAAGTCAAGAGTAAATTTATATTTTCATCAACATCAAGACCTAATAAATGATTCGAGGCCGAATTTATCATAAATATTTTTTTTTTCTTTGATCACGTTAAGTCCGGCAGCTCTGTAGATTATGCCTCCGCGTATTACACTCAAGACAGAAAAATATGAAAGCACTTTCTGATGAAATCTTAATAATATTGCAGTACGCGGTTGTGTGGCTCAACGTAAAATGAATATAATATTTTACGTTCATAAAAATATCTCGTGGCTAGTCTAGACGATAGGGAAACTGTCGAACATGTCTGGGTTATATCTTACGGTAATTTCATAGAATGTTAATATATTTTTTATATTTGTGATACTATTTTTAGGTTGGATGTTTTGTTAAACTAACTAAAAGATTTTAAAACCTTTTCGTTATAGGTAACTAATATCTGAGCAAATCGAGCAAAAGCAAAGCAAATAGAGTTCCATATGTTTTCTTTAATAAAATTTATTTGATAATTGAGTGGAAGTGTTGAATGCAGTATGATATATTATGGAGAAATAAAGAATTTCCTACAGTACATAAATAGTAAAAAAGACCTATATAAGTTATCTACGTCATTATTAGCTACGTAGCGCCTACGTAATGTTGTTTGTTAATTCTTTAAGTTTGTAAGGTTAATCGAATTTCGTATCGAAATTAATTTCTGCAACCCCATATTTACTCTGCCTATGACCTATTTGACCTATGACTGTAAAATTAAGAGGCTAAGTAATGTTAAAAAAGAATTTCAACATCCAGCAAAAAACTTTAAAAAACTTAAAAAGAATATACATCAAAATAAGAAAAGCAATTTATAAACATAATGGAGTCTTATAAAATTAACAACAGTGGCTGTCGTCAGCTTTATTACTTTGATATATGGTTAATGCGGTGCGATATTGAGAGTAAAGCTTCTGTTAAATGTCTGAACGAATCAGTATGCCGACAGAGTAACGCTAAAAGCAATTTCTAAAAGCGAATTACAGACACTAATCACGTGTATGAAAAATGAATATGAAACGAGTCGATGAACGATAAGGCTTCATTCACATTGAAGTAGAGGTGAGGCGTCTAGAAGCGGCGAGTAAATATGGCTTAATATTAAATTGTCAGTACAAGACCCCATTGCCCTCTCAGTAGTAGAGGAGACCCGTGCTAGTAGGACATTAATACAGGGCTGAGATTATTAATTTGATAGGTTGTTGTTGTTGGTCGTGGGTTCGCCCTCGTTAAAAGCTTTTCCCAGGATAAAAACACAGTGTTTTTACATGATAAAAAGTTGCGTATGTTCGGAAATAAGAAGGGTCTTATTGTCCAAGCTCTATGCAAAATTTTATCTTAATAAAAATAAAGAATTCCGTAGCTTAGAATTACTTCGCACTGATAAAATTAGTACTGACTACCTCTGTTTATCTATATTGATTAAGTCTTGTAAATACTTTATATAATTGTTTATATAAAAACAAGTAATTTTGTGGGACTTATACGCCATCTAACGCAAAGAATGCGTGTAAGAAAATTACAGACCTGTGAAACATAGTAACAAACATGTGCGTGCGCGCGTTTGGTTGTGTCTGCGTTTGTCTTGTCTGGAAACTTGAGCCGGTACACTTTCAGTTGATACATACTAATTATTCAGATTATTTAGTTAGGGAAAGTTTTTTTTTTGGGTAAAATTTTACAATTAGATCTAAAATGCGCAATGGATATAATATTTTTATTCGTTAAAAAAAAAATCATGTTATAAATGCAACCACAGTCGCTCTATAATGAACTTTTGTTAAAATTTGGTAAGGCATTTAGCTTCGTTTTAATATTACTATAAATCGAATTTCAATACCTAGCAGGTATACAATATTTGGAGTTCCAGTACACAACATCCAACAGCCACTTATACGGTTGTCTATTTATTCTTGTACTTATCTATACAGAGCTGATGCTATAGTGACTGAAATGGACAACGCTTTGCGACTGAAACTCACCTTTTGTTTTTGAGTACACCTAAAATGTTAATTGCGAATTGCGACTAGTAAATCTCGATAATATTATTGAAAAAGCCTCTCTCCAAACACTATATTTCATGGTTCACATTACACAATTACTAATACGCAGGCAAGTCTGTAACCTATATCATCCACTTGACCTAATAGGCTGAATTCCCAGGAATGCCTAGTGATAGTCCAGGAATAATCCATATTCTCACTATTCATCCCATAGTAGCATCATGCAGGACGGAGAAACTAGGTTACGGACACCGAATACCAAGTGTTTCTATTAGGTAAATTATCGAAAAATAGCGTATCTAAACTTGATAATTGATGAGTACGTGTAGAGCTTCGTATTGAAATCATCTTAGTTGGTTTCCCCGACACTGCGGTACAGATTAATAAATTCAGATATTTTATCAGGCAAATGTTTGTAAGTTTCTCAATTTTTTCTATTACGGATTAAAAGAAACACGGAACGGAGCAATCAAGTTATATCACATAAATACATATCATATCACTTAAATAAATCAACATTAAGTTTGTACAAGTATTTAAACCATTATTATATATTGTTTAGTGTTAGTTATGTTCATTAATAGTATGCATTTTGTCAGAGATTCAAACTAATTACTTAATATTATATAGTGTCACTGGTAATCTTTATAAATAATGTAGGTAAGCATTATTAATTTGATTCTTTTCTAAGAAATATAATGTGCTTTTAATGCTGAACCGTCATTCATAATTTGCTTGTAATAATTACCACATGTTATAATTAGTTATTTTCTTAAAGCAATCCCTTATATTTTTAAATCAACATCATAATTACTCCTTTATTCTTAACCTGTTGTTAAGAAGCCAAAGAAAAGAAAATTGAAATAGCAAGGTAATAAATCAACATGTCCTAGTTTTTACGTCTTCATTAACTTTACCTGTAATTAGGGCATGTGAAATCCACCGCGTACACCCAATTAACTTGAGAAACGCGGTACTCAGTGCTCACTGAGAATATAAATCACCATCATAATAGAAATGTTCTCACGTAGTCCATTGGTTTTACGGCCGAATGTACGGAATCGCATAGGAAAAGCGATTACTGGCAACGTACACGTCTGGTATCTGCAATTGAAAAGCGTTTCCATCGCACGAGAGCGAAGAGACAAAGCCCGTCATAAAGATACGGTGTTGTATGCAGATTAACGTTCGATATCGGCGGTAACATGGTGTTGTTTGTGTACCTTGCCAAATATGCGCATAGCTTCGCTCCCACGATGCAAAAATGCAAATGTGATGGAGTGCAAATGAGCAGGGCGTGCGCGGCCTGCGAACTAGGGCCGGCCGTGTCCCGGACGCATCAGTTTCTCCCGTCCCATTGTCGTCCGGCTACTTTATGAGGGGTTGTCAACGTACCATACTGTTGGCTCATTTGTACAACTTTATGCATCGATCGTATGCGATGCGTTCACTCATTCATGCTGTGTAACTAAGGTCAAAAACTTGCTACCATATTGGCCAAGTGTTTTTCAAGAAATTTTAATAATTCAATGCATATGAGTTGTCGTGATTGTGAAGTCTTGACAAAGTCAATGCACGGAAATGATGGATTTCGTTTTGCATTTTATAAAGATCCAATCTTGATCAGCGTACACACAACAACAGTCATTGTGTTCCTACACTTTTTGCAGTCTGACAATATTGTGGGACGACGTTGGTGTTTTGGTTTTATGTATAAATGTAATCCACTTTTTATATTTAATCCATTATAACTGTAAGCCAACGTCTACTCATGATCTTCAATGGCTTCAACCTATAAATTATCGCCTCATTACACTAGTGGCCGGATGGAAAGCCTATGTATCAGTTTTTCAAAGCAATTTAATTGGGATTCATTTCCCAGAGTTCTTAATGCCAAGCAGGCCCGTGATATCAAAATCGAAATGCTCAATTAGAAATGTAATGTAGTAAGTATTTGGACGAATTTATAAATAATTACGATAAATAAATTGTCCATCTCGACAACATATAGGGTTTTCGTGCGTATTCAGTGTGCACTGTGAAACCAAAACTCAGTAACAAAATAAACATCCGAGCATATCACTGTACGTAGTTTGTAATTTTATAGTAAGGACTCAAAAAAAAACGATTATGATTTTTATTATATTTATTAACAACTAAGACCACGACTTGTACCGCAATAATTATCGATTCCACAACAAAATTTTTCGTATTATACCATTCAAAAATTCGTTCCGAATCCTGAAACGAGATGTTACTGCAAATAAACTTAATAACGAAGAGTAATTGTACAAACATCCGTAACTGAGTTATAATTGCTGTTTCGGCTTTGGTGAAGCTATTAAAATAACCATTAGCGTCTCAGAATGCTTAATTGACGAATATAAATAAGGGAAAATGATCTTGAGTTTGCATAATAAAAATATTGTGTAAAACAGTTGTGCTTATTGCTTTTGCAAGGCTTTTTGTAACACCTAAATATTATTTTAAACACAGAATAAAATTGCCACGCGGTTTTAAGAGTTTTGTAAATTTTCTAGATACCTGTGGTACTCGTATATTGAAACACTGTAGTTTGGCAGGGACACACTAGATTTGTGTATTTTTTTATTACATACGTATTTTATTACTTATTTGTCAAAAATTCTTCTTATTTGAATTGAAAATATATTCTGCCGCAAAAAGGAAAAAGGACGTTTATTATAATTTTTTATCAGACAAAAAAACATCCAAGTTTCGCTTTTTTTACTCTTCATGAATAAGTAAGTAAGTATTCAACTCTATTTTGAAAAAATAAATTAGTCACGTCTTTTTTTCTTATTATGGCAGTTTTATTTAATTAATATGGCAGTATTTTATTTATTAACCCTTTATTGTACATTACAGAAAATCAATGTATAAACATAAAATAATAAAACATAAGCAGAAGTTCGATTGACAGTTTTGGGATTTGGCACAGAAGTCGAACGATACACAAAGAAGTATAATAATATGAAAGGACAGCGATGTTCCTACAAATATATATAGTATATATATATATATACTATATATGTATATATACTATATATTTGTATTAATATATTATTATACATGAATCTATACATAAATATTTATCAAAAATAAAATTTATTATAATATCATACATATTCATAAGTATACTTAATATTGAATACACAAGATTTATTGCTGTAGGTCTATTCTGGTGTAAACAATTACAAAAACATTATAGGTTTTTTACCACCAGTATACAAATTACCATAAAGACACTACGTATTTGTTTATGGTTCCGATAAAATTTTATTGTCCCATAAAACATACCGAAAAGGTGAGTGGAAAAACAGAAAATTAATATTTTTGTTTACAAAGAGAACGGAGACAAGTTTATGTGCGTAAGTGTTCGTTGATTAAAATGACTGCTTAAGGTCCTGCCGTCAGCATAACGGCGCACTAATATTTCTACAATATGTCATCTTTACTTTGGTTCTCACAATTTTTTTGTAATGTGAAAATTATTGGTTCATTCATTTCATGATGAAAATGCCACTAAAATTGTTGATTCTGTGCACTTCCTCCTAAAGTACACATTATATTAATTTGAAACATTAGATAGGCAATTTAAAAACAAATATTTTAGTAGTATTAAATTTTCAATAAGATCTAAAGGACTTTTTTAGGAAACTGTCCTAAATCTCAGCAGATTATCGGCCGCAATTCGTGCGCGGTATGGAACGTATGCTATTGAATACTTTGTACTAAAATAATTAATAGAAGTAAAATTTTATTTACTTGAGAAGGCACTTTATGGCCTGAGGAAAAATAAGTAACACATCTTAGCGGCCCGTTTAAAAAACATTGAGTATCGCTGGTCTAATGGCTAGGTATACATTGATATGTCTCATACTTTTTCTGCCACACACTTTACGGCTACATAAAATAATTTCGACATTCACTGGTCGCCGCCACTCAGTCGCGTCGTCTGGCTGCGTTACTGGCCCAGTATTACCAGGAATACAACTTACATTGCAAAATTTTTACTTCATTCTCGAAGCTAGCTTTAGTGCTTTTGTTTTGATTAATGTCGTCAATTTTTGCGTTACGGGAGTTTATTACTTATAATTGAAAAGTTTGTCGAAAATTTTTCATTTAGTTCTACTTATGACGGCGAAAAGTCTGAGTAATTTTATTATCCTATGCACATTGACTCTTAAAGAAGTTAATTTAAGATGAACACCTCACTAATGCCAAGAGGTTATCATCTCTGATCAGTCAACACTCTACTGGATAATTAATAATGATTGTAAATTAATATAAGAAGTTTTGTAGACTCATTAAAAAAGACACTACTGGAACCCTGTCCACTTAACATCAGGTGCAGTGAGGTGACTTTACCGAGCCAATATAAAAGAAAAAATCATTTCGCCGGTAACCAAAATGTTCGCTATCATATCTATTTTATGTATATTTGTATTAATATATAAGTATGTATGTACATTTGTTTTATCTATTCTGTTAGTGTCCTTTTTATTGTTCACCCGCCTATCGCTGCACCATCCTGGTTGACTGGGAGAGAATGCCCGGCATTCAGTCCGCCTATATACCATGTGTACAAAGTATTTTAAATTAGTAAATAAAATTTATATGGCGTAGAAATTATCAGGCAGTAGTTATCTGTAATTATGAATTGTATTATATTTTCTTTACGTCAGAATTGTTTTACAGTTAAAGTTCAAAATATTCATTATTTACTACCACTGTAGTACTGACTGTGGGACTAATAACTTCCTTCTATTAAAAACAAACTAAAAACCACGATCATAGCATATTATCTGGTCAATTGTCTATCCTCTTCTATCTATATCGTTCGCGTTATTCGCATTGGACACTTTTCTTACAATCTCATTGACACTTTTACATGTGTGTTCTTTTTCCTTTTAGTTAATATCTTTATTTTGGAAATAAAATATTAATTGTTTTATTTTACGTGTCATATTATGCGAAATATACTTACATAGGTTTAACTTTTTATTCATATCGAAAACTACATAAACTAAAAAATATCATGGACCTATATCAACATTATAAGGTAATTATTCTGCAGAGACATAGCATCTGTTGTTGATTAATTACAACTACCAACGACTGTTTTATGATCTAGATAAGCTGAAACAAAAAAGTTTGATGGAAGACAAGTCCGTTGAGATGTTACTGGTTAATCTTTTACAATCAGTTACGTGCAACGTCACTTCCTCTTACAAGTATTTTTGTGTCATTCTTAATTATACCAAAAAAATACACCTTTTTCTATTATGGTTCACATTTCTCCTCCCCCTTCGTTTATTGGTATTTTCAGGCGTCATTGTGCTAAATCGGTTTAGAGCTGTGTTGCATATTCGACTTTCGAATATGCAATTATTATGTTACGTTGTTTTATCGTTCGATAAATTATTGAATAAGGTAAGACGACGACCGCAGTGATTGATCTCTCAGTTGTGACGACCACGAGGAAGTGTTATAAAAAGTGAGAAGAAAAAAAAAGTATCCAATATAGTTATTTAAAGAAGTAATTTACATATAGTTTATTAACAATAGCGGGATCAGATGAAGTTTCTACGAATGGAAAATGTATTCCAAAATCGAGTAAGAACTAAGAACATAAGGCGAAATCAACTATCCACAATACCTTTCATAGTTTTGAACAAGCAACACAGAAAACCTTTTAGTTGTGGTCGCTAGGATTTCCTTGTCTGATACCTGTAAATACTTACGTATTTCATCGCTTGTCTACAACCAAATTATATTAAATTACTGTGCTGCTGTAGCGTGCAATGAGGAAACCGCCACTGGTTGGATTCATCGGAAATTCCCTGTGAAAACTAGGGATGGAACATATTTGTTTCGATTATTTATTTTGAGAGTTTGATCCTTAATTCGTAATCTATCTCATGCCAATATAAGGAATTAATTGCTTATTCTGGAACGGTTACGTTGATTTTTCTTATGTTTTGTATAGTTTGAGTTTGTGACAGAGAATAGAGAAGGTAGATATTCTGACTCTTGACGTAGGGCTCTGTTGACAATCGAGGAATATTTTATACGATTTTAATAAACTCAAGCAACAACAAAGGAACCTTAAATCTCAATATACATTTCGTTTACTGTAGAGACGTTATATTTTGCTTCAATCCTTTAATATCCAACAGTTATTCGAAACATCCCTAGTAAAAATCATAAAATTTATTTTTATACACGTTCGAGGCTTATCTCGATCGAAGTGCGGTTAATAATTGCACGATTTTAATTATATCCGCAAACGTTGCGTGGCACCGCGCCATTTAAGGGTCGCAACACGATGCACGGGTACTTAGGAAATTATGTTCTGTTTTATCAAACTGATGAAATTTGTAATGTACAAGCTTGTGGGGGATAATATTGGGTAAATGGCCGGTATTAAGGCAAAAGACCTTTCCGTGCGGGAGATAAATCTATAATATTCAGTGTAATAACCTAGTTTGTTAAGCGACCCTGTAAATTGATTTTATCCATAAGTTTAACCTGTAATGACAACCTACAAATAATAAGAGCTTGAATTTTGTCCAAGATCTACTACTAGCCGAATTAATCTAACTTTCGTCAAAACTAGTTCGGTAAATCTCTATTGGTGATTAATAACGAAAAAATGTGAGGGCATATTATCGTTTCTATCAACATTCCAGGGCCTAAATACTCTACTCGGTGGAAATATAGAGCAAATACCGAGGCCATCTTTTCCAAATGATGATTTATTTGCGGCGCACGTGTTTTCTGTAGTAATGAAGTCTGTCAAAGAACGATTAATTATATTGGGCGGATATTAGTACAAGTTCGAAAGGTCTTTTATCAAGGTTATACGTGGAAAAAATAAGCCTTATTTCAAAATGTTATTTGTAATCTGTGGTGGAGCGTTTTTTACAACCTAACATAGAAAATGAAATTAATGTAGATAGAAATATAAATTGTCTGTCAATTAATTTATGGCGTCGTCTGTAAGGCGGTGATGATATCAGCGAAAATACACACCTGAAGCCTAGTATCTTTTCATATATATTTTAATTCTCTTTGCTAGTATTCCCCAAACCTTTTCTTTTTTTGTGAGAAAATGGTATCATCGAGGAATTTAAGACGCAACCCATTTAAGAAAAACATCGGAACTATTCTGTAGAATATAATCTAGAATAAACATTGAATATTGCAACTACAGTGTATAATAATATCTAGAAATGTGGTTCGAAAATATTTCGGAATTTCGTTTGTTAATCTCAAAAAAATTATTTGCAAGGAATTCGTGTCTCGATGTTTCCGGAATGTTCTCCGCCGCAGTGTGATACCGGACAGCAATATTTTCGCATTTTATTCAAAACAGACTGTTTTTCTTCAGGTTCTTGAAAGTAGGTGGGGTTAAACGAGCATAGATAACTTACAAATCCCTGTACCCCATGCATTGGAGTTACGTTGGACTCATATAGGACTAAATGAGTGAAAAAGGCGTGATGTGCTGACTGTGTATCAAAGTACAACAAGGACAGAAGATGGCCCATAATAGCTCATAAATTAAATATTGCATTGGTCAACGTCGGGTTGCTCTTTGAATTTTAACAGTCCGAATATAAGAGATATTTTTTGTGTTAGTAAATTTTAACCCATTAACACGTAGAACACTCTTAAGTAGGAAGCCTTGTTAGTGTGCCGAGCGTAATAGCATTAATAGCCAAGTCCTAGTTTTTAGTTATGTATTTACAAGGCAAAGAGGCTTTCCGCCACGGACGGTGAAAAGCGCGTCCCTGTGAGTTCCGACGCCACTGCCGAGGTTGTCATTATAAAATAATGAGAGACACATCGTGTGAACGAATTAAAAATATATTTTGCACCTGTATTTTTCATGTAGCCTGATTTTATAATAATGATTAAGGAATATGTAATATACTTAATTCACGTATCGTGACGCTTTATCTCCGAATTGACGATATCCAGTAATCTAATTTATTACAAAACATAAAAATCTACTGTGTAAGCGAAAAATAGAAAAAAACACTTTAAAATTGTCGTCATAAGTAAAAAGGCACGGCGTAACCGATGTTTATTCATCTTGACTAAGCAACAATCTGATAGCGTCTGCTCGATGCCTTATTCGTACTTACCATAATATTTCCCTAGTGGAATGTAGCACGCATGGCACACGTGTCACAAGTGCGCATACTATGGGGCGTAGCCTGTCTTATGTATAGACTATAGGTTATAGTTTGAATTATAATGACTTATTATTGTGTACAGTGACCCAAAGCTGAGCTTCCTGTGTATATTCTAGGCCCATGGACCGTTAAGCATTACGTAGATACCACCACATACGAGTGCATGTACACATTTTTATAAAACGCAATGTTTATATTTTGAAATATGCTGTTTGTTAAATATGTAGTTCAAACTGATGAAAAATTATTATAAGTAAATCAATTTCATTATTAATATAAATCCATTTATCATTTTAAATTACATTTTGCGTTATATTTGCGCGTAAATAGTAAAATGGTTTGTTGACAAAACTGGAATATGCTTGATATTACTTCCTCATTCAATTTAATTTTAAACCTACATATGATAAGCACGAAATACTCTACTTAATAAAGACAACGACCCGTAGATAATTGCTGCATTCATAATTCAATCACTCATATTAGATGAATAATGAGGGATCAATTAAAGGTCGATATACATGTACTACAAATACGTACTGTGCCGATGATCGATTATGCACCTTTTTACGGTTCTATTGTGTTGTAAGGTGGTTGGCAGAATTAGGTTTTGTAGATTTTTTAATCTCTAAGAGCCTTAATACCTCAGACTTAATACACGATGTTTTTTAAACAAGTTAAGATTGCATGTCAAACGCATCTAAAGGCAAACTATGTTCTATAATATAATGTCATTTAAAATACAGTGCGCATCGAAATCCTGCGATGCCGTGCCACCCCGGTACGTCTGAAATACTCCATCTGCGTAGGCCTTAATGCTTAATCGCGTACAAAAGCAATTACAACATAATTAGCCGATGTAAGCAGTTGGGCGGGAGCCGTGGTCATCTGTCAAATACATGTGCGTGTCCGAATATTACCAATACCAGAAAATCAATAAATAATTACGTTAACTATCTAATAACTCAGGTATATTGCCTACTGAGCTGCAATAATTATGTTTTGTATCCTATTGTTTAAAACCATCAGTACAATTTTCAACCAAACTGTGCCGTGCTGCTGAACAAAGGTAGTTCTTCTAACATGATTTTGCAGATTCTGTAGAATCCACGATTATTCAAAATCTTTAATCACATCTGTTTAGTCAGCTTATGCTGGGTAGCAGAAATGTTGCTAACTGAACTTTATTTTTTTTCACAAACCCGAAAATTCATCCTTTAGTCTGCTTTAGGTATATTTTATGTATGGGTAGTTTTCTTAGTTCATACATATTCTGAATTGACAGGCTGGCGGCCAGTCGCAGAATTAAGTCACATTCCCTTCTAAAACATGCTTATAAGTTCGTGTTCCGCTGATCCCACACTGGCAAGGGCTATGGGCATGAGGAAGAAGAATATGTATTACATTTATGAGATTTGAGTTCGCTGCCTGTCTTTAGATATTCGGAATTTCTAATACAGAATATTGTTATTTGCATATTCATATTATAACTTATTCAAAATCGGTGTTTGCCCGAACTTCAACTGCATGTGGCTGCAATAAGCTCGTCAAACTGATATTAATTGACACATTTCTATGCTTGGTTATTTTTAAATTTAATGAAAATTATAACTGGCTGATGTTTGTATACTATAGATATTGAAGAAAAAAAACTATTTTAGAAGGTCTTTACTAATAAAGCAACAGAAACGAAAACAACAGTTCTTATAATTTTTGTCTGTCTATCTGTATGTGTGTACACACTTCATGCATCATGCATGGTATTGAATACATTTTACACTGATTTATTGCTAAAGGCCTAATCAATATAATATAGCCATCATTTTATCTTGGAAAAACGTTTTCATGCGAGTGAAGCCGCGAGCAAAAGTTAGTACTGACTATATAAGAAGTTCAAGCACTGTTGTGGTTAGATAATATTGCTTTACGGCAGATGATGTACATACCCAGACAAGTAATTTATCAAAATAATGTGACTATCGTTGTCTTTTTCGAATGTCATGTGAGCATAATATATTGAAATATGTCCTGGAAAAGAAAAACAGTGGACTGATTAAATGCACAAATTCCTTTCTATAATAGTGTAAACGAAGCAATATCCTAAATATACTCATCATAACGTCTCATAAGTCGCTTCGTTCCTAACATTTCATAGAATGTAATACGAACAGTTGGCGTATTAAGGACGCAATGACTTGCCTTACTGGCTAAGTAAGGAAGCGGATTGGCTAAACCGTGAAATTAGTCATTTGCCCGGTCATTCCGTTGGTATTTATCTGCAGTTAAGCCGTCAATTCTTGTAATTAACCATTTGTTTACGAAGTCCGTCGCCCCGGCTGTCGCTCGGTTCAAATTCTGTGCACGTCTGTGGCAATGTGGATTGAATCAAATAAGCGTTGCTTAAATCGGTGCGTTTATTTTTGGATCATTAAGCTACACGAGTTTTGGGGTTTATAGCTTCTATTTCTATGGGGAAGGAATTCGACGTGTTCCAAATGGCTTATAATTTGCGTTGCTATAGCCAAAGATCGGTGCAAGTTCTTCGTTTTCCATTAATATTTGTTTTTCGAGAGTTGCATAAAAAAGTATACTAGATAGTGCTAGATTTGAATTAAATTCATAGAAAATTAGTTTGCAGTTTAGTTTAACTTATAAATGTTATGTTTGTTTAGAACAAGAAACGAGGAAACTTCCAAGTAAAACTGATACGACCATCCAGTAGCTCCGGACAGAACACGGCACCTTTCTATAACTACTCGAAAGTCCATTATAGCAGTGCATTTGTAGGTTGCAAACAAAGCAAATAGCGGGTATCGAGTGAAGCCATATCATTTCGCGTTCGTTCTACGATTGTTGCAGTAAGGGGCAAACACCCCGAACTGTTCCAACTTGAATATCACATTGCAATGGCAGCTAAACACATTGTATATTTTGCTATTGCTTTTCCAATAGGCAGTTTTGAAACGACATTAGATTTTATATCAGACTCGTATGTTTTGGTTTGGAAATGTTATATTTGAAAATATTTTGTTGTGATTTAATACGAATGAAGATCAGTGTAATGTTAAAAGTAAAGGAAGGATGAAACAAAAAAATAAACTTTAAACTATCTTATTCAATACAGTTTACAAAATGCTTGTAAAGTATTTGCCGTTAAAAGTTTGAGATTGGATTACAACTTTGTTTCAAAAATTTGTTTACAATTAATTATACCCTAAAAACTGTTATAATAATTTTATAAAAACATATTCTTACGTTAAATTTCCTTTGCTTCCATTACCTTTTCAATTTAATTTAATTATTTATAATTTAGAAACTTTGTTTTGAGAAATCAGCGGATGGACAATTGTGTTCTTCAATTACGATATAATAAAATGTGCGCCTGAATGTCGGAAACTTGTTTCATACAAATTATGTACTAAAAGTTTTAATTAAAACAGAAGGTTTGATAGGAACATAAAGTTAATTTAATACATGAATTATAACGAAGGATCCGGGAACCGTACCGGCGACCACAAACCCAGTAAAGGATCCTAAAGTTGGCAAGCAAAATACGTCCGTGGCAATCCGAAAATTTTTGATTTCTTTATAATTTTCGCCTTATTAATACCTGTGTGGAATTTCGCTATGATTAAAAGATAAGAGTTTGTTACTATGTAATTTTTAATATTATCCTGTTATATGATAAATAATAACTTCAGACACTCTAAAGTTTTCAACTGCACTATATTGCATACAATTTATATTCAACAACCCATAACAACATCTATGCAACTCGTACTGTTTTAGGTCTACATAATTTATTGACGACAACACAATGTCATATATCAGAGATCGCGTGTGGTGTCCGGATGCTACGTATTACGAGGCGTCATCTCGTTAATAAATATTGAATGATTTGATGTACTGCGTCTATTTTCTCACGGGAATACTTCACTTGATGAATATTAGAAATTACGGAGCCCGCATCGTTTGACACGGCATTTATATCGATCCTGTTCTACGTTTCAGGTTGATTCTGTCTAGATATATTTCTCCTTTGTCCTACACTAGGTATATTCAGATTTAATGGAAATTATACTACCTAAAATTAATTATATTGTGTTCTACCGATAATTTTGACTTTAAAATAATGTTTTACTGGTTTCAGTAAGATCCCAAATAGCGACTGGTGCTCTAAATCCATCTGGTAACCCACATTACCCTGTTCCCGAGCTTTATTTACGTAAATAAATCAACGCTCGCTCCAATACACGAGTCCTAAAATTCCGTGCTCTTTGCCGCGCGGAAAACCTTCCAAGTTAATTATAAAGAAACCTTCGAAAGTTAATTAAGTTACAGACTTATCTTCACAAATGGTATATTGTTGCTGCTCAGCGTTCTCACTTATTGCTTGTGGAAAGTGTTTGTCACATATTGTCATCGATTAGTTAATAGTTTTATTGCAATATCTATTGGTTATAACAATATATTATATTATGTATAATATAAGTGTTTTCACTTGATAACATGTTTTTGGATAATTAAGCCTACTTTTGCCTCTACTTAATAAAATCACGTTTAAAGATTAGATTATTTTGATTATTTCACTTTTGTAGGACGACATATCATTTGTACTGATTAGTAACTCTTAATTATTGTTTTAATACAATTAATTTTGATTATTAATGTGTCGTATTATGTATTTATGACTGTTTTGTATAAAGACGCAGAACTCGTCCAATGAGAAATGCAGCAACTAACTACACAATCATGACCATTTTGTATGATCGAAAATATCCAGACTCAGTGATTTAGACCTTTACTTTCGGTACTTAATTCGAAGCAGTATCTAGAGCTATAATAGAAATGCCCACGCCCCCTTCGCTTCAATGTAAGGAACTGGGTTGGAGGCTCAACACACATCCAAACTTAGTTATAATATGTTATAGAAAATAGTTTGTTTGTTACTTTTTCGCGCCTTAATTATTCAACGTATCATGACAAAGTTTTGTGTATACTTGTCACGGATTCAGAAAAGGATATAGGGACATTACATTCAGAAAAAAGTAGTTATTATTTCTGAGAGATAGAAATTAAAAAAGTAGCACTCGATCCGCGTAAACACGCCTCCATTTAGATACATGTCGTCAGGCCTCTAAGTGGCAGCGCCTTCCTTTTTTAAAAGCAATGATCTAGATATTTATATTTTCTGTTGCGTACATAATAGAAAGGAGAAAAGTAGTCCAACAATCCAATTACACATATCGAAATTATTCTAGTTGAAGAATCAAGTAACTCTCGTTGAAGGAAGATGTAAAAGTTTATTAATTTGGTAAGAAAGTTATAAAAAGTTGTTTTATTTCTGAGTGCCATGTTGTTGGAATTCGCCGTCATGTCTATTCTACTATAATAGTATATATTTTATTATTTACTATGATGCCTGACAGTTGGTACGTTTCGTATTTTTTTTATTAACGTATCTAAATCATGGAATTATTATATCTTAATCTAACTACAACTGAATTAAAAAAAACTTACAATATAAAAGGTAAATTTCATGTAGTTACCGCTTGGAAATTTTGTATCATGAATCAAGATGTGAATAATAATGATTTGTGTAAATCTTTAAAATTGTAATAAGCGCTCTAAAATAAATGTACGCAAGAAAAAAATCCAAAGAACAAAATTTAGAATTAAGACAAAAAGTTACCTTTTACTACTTTTCAAATCGAGTTGCGAAATAAATTCAGTCTATCATAAAAAAATATTAAGTCTCCTAATTTTGTCGGATAAAAATAAATGAATATACATATTTAATTAACCAAAATTAGTATTCCATTTGGCGTAACGTATTTTACGCCAAATACCCGTTTCTCAGCACAATCATATGTTATGCATGTTCGTCGCAGCGGCGCACCCTCGTCTTCTAAATCCCTGGAGGCATTCTGGGGATTAAAATTTAATTGTCGCTGCTTCCGTCCCTCGCATTATTTTAACTTATTTTTTGCTGTGAAAGAAACGTGCGCCGAACTGTCAACCCATCACTTTGACTGAAAGCATAATGATGTCCTTTAACAGCCATTATTACTTCGCCTAATGAGAGCGCCTGTCGCGCACTGTCTAGACACACTGGTTATAAAATAATGACCCTGTTTTTACAGAACGAATTTGAGAAATTTCAGCGTATTAGAACTTTTAATGGTGGATTGTTTGTATTTTATAGCGTCTTAGAAAATAATCTTACTGACAATGCGAAAAACTTCCTTGTTTAATTAGCAGTCGAAGTATTTATAGATATGGGTTGTAGACAGGAAGATCCTGGTGGCAATTTCTAGTTGGAAAATATTTTTGGGTTTTTCTAAAATGCTTTTAACGAGTCTGGATGCTTTCGAATAGGTTAACGTTAGGCAGTCAGAAGGTCGTTAAACTTAACAAAATTGTTTCCACTTTACAATTTTTTTAAGGATGTCTGGCGCCGATCTCACGTTAGAATTAGACAAGGGCAGGGAGAAGAAGACTAAAGACGTAATTTTATTATAACTTATTATGGCATCAACAATTAAGTTATTTTATTATTGCTGTTTGGTTATGAAACGTTATTGTCCGTTAAAGCTCATCATATGATATTCGAAGCTTAGGTGGCGGCACAGGCGTATGGTAGTATTTGTCATAGATGTCACTCCAGAAGCGCACGCGCCGCTCTAGCAAAGCGCTCTTCAGCTCCAGCGTCTGTCCCAGCGACATGTACGGTGTAAAGTTTGCGCGCACGGCCGGCCATGATGGGAACGGGGAACCTTCTAACACTGGTTTCCTGAAATATGGAATTTAACTTAAATTTACGCATTAATCTAAAGTGAACTATACCTAGTCTTGCCATAAATATTGTAATAAAGAAAAAAGAAAATTGTTAACTGCAAATAACATTTATTACTTTTACAGTGTGTCAGTTTAATACATAAATATAAAACAATTAAAAATATAAAAAGCTTATTCGAAGTGGTCTCCATTGGCTGCAATACAGTCCTTTAAACGATGAGGCCAGTTATCAATAGAAGCACGCACTCTTTCCATGGGAAAATTCTTCACTGCCAATCGTATAGATTGTTTTAGGGACTCCAAATTATCATGGCGTTTAGAGCAAGCTGTACTCTCTAAAACTGACCACAAATCATAATCCAGCGGATTAAGATCGGGACTAGACGACGGCCAGTCTTCAGCTCTGATGAAGTCCGAAACGTTCGATTCCAACCAAGACTGCGTGGACCGAGCTTTATGACCCGGCGCCGAGTCTTGCTGGAAGGACCATACTTGGTTATTGAACATGGTGATGTTAAGGGGCTTAACTACCTTCTCAAGAATGGTATCTTGATACACTTGTGCCGATGTTTTGATACCTTTTTCACAAAAATATGGCTCAGTCACTCCTTCATAGCTAACACCCCACCAAACCATCACTGAAGTCGGATAATGTCCACGTTGCACTCTGTCGACTAATTGGGAAGCTTCCTTAGAGCTTTGAGCATAAATACGGTCATTTTGTTTGTTAAAATGTTGCTCAATTGTAAAAATTTTCTCATCCGTAAACAAAATTTTTCTGTGACCTCCCTTTGCGTACCGCTTCAGTAGTTGTTTCGATTTTACCACCCTATTCTTCTTTAAATTATCAGTTAAGAAATGGCCAGTGCGTCTCTTATAGGCTGCAAGTCCTAAGTCATCTTTTAAAATACGCGACATGGTTCTAGGTGCTATCTTCATTTCCCGAGATAAAATCTTTTGCTTTCGGACAGGATTTCTTCGAATTCTTTCCCTTACTGCTTTGACCACCTTTTTCGTACGAACACTACGTGGACGGCCAGATCTTTTTCTGTCACAAACAGAGGAGGTCTCATTGTACCTATTAATAGCCCGGTACACAAACATTTTACTAATACCAAGTGTATGGAGAGTTTTAAAAATTGCATTTGGCTCCATACCTACTTTGTGTAATGCTATCACAGCGATTCGGTTCTCTTTATCACCCCACACCATTTTAATATCGCAAAATATTTTACAATGTATTGGCGCCAAAATGAGAAAACACAATGAACAATCGTATAAAAATGACAGATTCGAAATTCAAATGTAATATTTTTTTATAATTAAGTGTAACAGTATTTATGGCCAGACTAAGTATAGAAGAATCATATAGCTTTAAATTAGTAAAATGATATAAGAATTTGCTCACCCGGTTGTGATGAAGTTGGACCACAACTCTCTCATCGTTCGTTTGATCTCTTTATATTCTAAAGTAATATTCAATTCGTCTGGTTGGTTCAAACCGGTTCCGTCAAATACTGCCATCGATTGGGCGCAGTGTTCAGCACCCCGAACATTCGTGTGAGGTATCAACGCAACATTCTTATCAGTGAAAGAATACTCGTAAAGATATATCTGATCATGAACATTCTCTAAATGCGTCTTGGTTGATAGTAAAATAGGGTTTGTAAAGAAAATATCTGAAAAATAATTAATGTAAGACAAAATGTTATCGTTGCTAATAGGTCTATCGTTGAAGTAAAATTGTTTAATAACTTTGGCAACTTCTTCCTTTTCCCTCTTGTCTTTAAAGATTAAATCGGGTGGTAAATAATTTGCAAAATTTTTATTCATGCCATTTCTCCACTTTTCGAACAAGTCTATGCGGTTCAATCCCTCCATGTTCGAAAAACCTACGAGCATTGGAACCTTCTCATAGCTTCCACTCTTTATAATACTGATAGGATCCTCAATAAGAAAAGATTCGTCGTCAACATCATTTTCGACACAAGGCGAGAAGAAATATGAATTGTCGACTTCAGTAACAACGGCATCCATCATCAGCAGTTCCAATGATGCTGATTTATAAAAATTTTCTAAGGCATAAATGTCATCAGTGTTGGTGAAGTTTAGTCGTTTTGCAAATGTTTTAGCAATTTCTAAAGGGTTAGGCTGAACTGAAAAGGCACCAATACCGTAGCCACTTTCTGGAATAGCTTTGTGAAAAAGTCCTCTACTACTTTTTGAGAGCACTAATAGATCCGTTGAGGCTCCGCCAGAACTGTAACCACCTACAGTAACATCACTGGGATTCCCTCCAAAGGCTGCTATGTTATGTTTCACCCAGCGCAGAAGAGCTACTTGGTCTTTCATCCCGGCATTACCGGGAATATCTTTTGTGCCTAAACACAGAAATCCATGTTTGCCAAGACGATAGTTAAATGTGACTACAATCATGTCTTTGGTTCTCATTAAATTTTCACCTGTCAGCCAATTACCATAACCTATCTGAAAGCCACCGCCATGAATAATAATAAAAACAGGTAGATTATTCTTCTTCGTATCTGGTTGAAATATATTGGCGATCAGGCAGTCCTCTTGCATGAGTTTCTCTTTTGGTACTATCGGTGCAAAGTCGGCCTGTGGGCATATTATGCCTTTATCGATCGCTTCTAAAGTCTCTTGCCAAGTCGGTGGTGGTAGTGGAGCCTGTCAAATAATAATAATTATATATTATTTTAAAGCGCAGTAGAAAATCTATGCTGTAGACAATTTTGTCTTCTTAAAGGGTTTGCTAAAGGCGCACTGTCAGTGCAGTGCCAAATGCAGGAATTCGTCAGCAAGTGATACCATTTAATAATGCAACTATAAAGTTATCGAAAGTCGTTCTCAAACCTTTGATTCCGTAAAGTACCCACAACATCCTGGCCACTATTAAAATTAATTAATTTAACATCTCTCGTAGATTGCTTACCGACTTCATAATTTATTTGCACAGCACTGTACTATCAAACGCATGCCACTTTTTTGTAGTGGAAAGTGGGCTAAATTGGTATGCGGGGCATATGCAAATAGTGGAGCAGTATATCATTGGTATTATGCATAAATATGTACTGATATTGATGTGTATATTTAAATCTCATGAGCTGCAATGTCCTCTCGTAGATTAATAGTAGAGTCCTCCAGGTCCACGATGGGAAATAATTATTTAATCTAACATAATATTATATTTTAATATTCTATTCCTGATTTCTTGCTACAAAGTATGAACATATATTGTTTATTATATAGGGTTGTAAATTTTGCGTGTATAAAAAGAGTTTGACAATATTTTTAATATATATTTTTTTTATGTAAAATTTGTATCAGATACTTTTGCATATAGGTATGTGGCAACTTTGTGTTACAGAGGTGTTTTTTAATTATTTATGGTGCATAATTACAATAAGAAAGACACAAAGTGTAGATAATAAACGTAGAAAGTCTATATTTTAGAAAATAATTTATGAGTGGGATAAAATTCAGCTAAATCTGTTCAGCGAATGCTGTGTTGTTTTGTAACAAACATCCAAATAATTAACGAATGAAACTAACCCAAACGAGGGGCGAATACACACATTTTCATAAAAAATGACGTATTATGCTGCATTTCATGAATTTATTTCGATTGTATTTAGCGAGCCAATAAACTTGTTTATCGTGTAATCCCAAATCAAACGTGGTACCTCTTTCACCAAGTATGAAAAATCTAAGTATTAAACAATTTATTTACACTCCCTCCGTAAAACTTGAGTTTAGAGGCAATAACTTCAAACCAAGTTATATGTTTGAGCTAATAGGAAGGGTAACTCCACTGTCTTGATGATGACTGTACCTAATATAGTCCAGATTCCCTAAAACATGGTGCTGCACCTGGATAAGATTCACTCATTCACTCACTCTAACTGGTGATAGGTCTCTCATATGTGAGAGTCCGCCTGGGTAGGTACCACCGCAATGTCCATTTCAGCCGCCAAGCAGCAGTGTGTAGTCACTGTTGTGTGCCGGTTTGAAGAACATTGTAGCCATTGTAACTACTGGACATAATGAGACTTAACATCTCATGTCTCAGGTTGGCGAACGCAGTGGAATACCAAACAATACTTATTACTTAGTAATTAAAGATGTTGGATGGTGTTTCTACTGTTTATGTGTGGTCGTATCGCTTACCATCAGGCGAAAAGCAAGCTCGTCTAGTCATTCAAGCAGCAATAAAAAAGATACTCGTCATTCAAAAACTAGAATTAAAATATATTATGATCTTAATAATATAATTGTTTGATAGATTAGAAGCAAAACAACATTTTATTTATATTTTTTGTGTGAGTAATACATACCTGTGCGTTATAGGAGGAAATAAATATTGTGTTAACGGACAGGAAAATAATACAACAGGCTTGTGGTTTGTGATTTTACAACAGAATAAGCTTTTAACAATAAACAACGTATTATCAAAGAATAACACAAAGTCACGAACAATACAAAAAATAATTTAAATTTGTTTATTGTTAACTAATAATTCTGATATTCAACGTTGCCGTGCAAAATATTCTTTTAGTACATTTAAAATACAAAGCTTTTACATATTTTTTTTATGTGTCAGTATAAGAAATCTACATAAAAAGTCAGAACTAGGAAAGTTTTACACCTGGTGACAATGGCTACGCTTTTATTCTGCGTCTGTAACGGAGTTACAAAATACCTTGAATTTGTTGACTCCCGTTGGTGCTGCAGCGTAGGGAATGCCATAGAAAGTGAATATGTCTCCGCCAGGATCCCTGTACCCTCGCACGGGACCCTGAGGCAGTTGCACCACTCGCGAGACATGCGCGCTAGCCGTCATCGAGACGTACAATACAAACGTCCATCGCCACATTGCGAAGATAAGATACTAATGTCGATTCAAGCTGGCATTTACTTTGTGAAGATAAAAGATTATAATGAAAAATAGAAACGATCACTGATTTGAAACAAAAAATCTTTATATAGGTTTATTTTCCTATATTATTTTTGTTGATATTTAAATTATTTTATTTAAGTATCATTTTGTTTTACAATTGATTTGGGCTTTATTAGCCAAAACGATGGCCTAGTAACTCTACCAGTATCTTTTTCCGGAATAAAAGTCCACCTGAACAATAACGAATATGTAAACTCTGCGCCCGAATGCAGTCGATTAAACTTTTGATTTGCGCCAAAAATCGACACCGGGTGAAGCATGGACAAATATTCGTAGTAACGAACACACTCGAATAATCTGTTTTCATAAGTACTCGTTTTCACGGGTATTCGCCTGTACTGTGTATAAAAAAAATCTGGAATAAGTACCTAATCTAGGGCTAAAAGTTAGCTTTGATGCAACCTAAGAGAAAGTAGAACAATAAAACTAGTTTATAAAATCTAAATAATTTCGTTTTTGCTCAAGCAAATTTTGTAGTAGCCTAGTGAGCGATAGTCTAGTTGGAAATGGAACGGACTGTCGAGACAAAAATCTGCAGGTTTAACTCCAAGGCACATTCTCGCTAATGCGCCTCGTGGAGGCCCTCACACGACACGCAGCAAGCCGAGACTACGCGAACGCTATCCATCCACACTCTCGTTTTATTCAGCTGGATGCTATGTCTCCTACAAGGTAGAAATTGTCTCATAAGACTTAATACTTGTTTGTTCACTTTGCACTAAATCTATAAGTGAAGGCTTGTTATTGGATTTCAGTCAACTATCCTAGTTCTATTAAGGTTTATATAGTTGTAATTCCCCAAAAGTATGTATCCTCTTACGGGACCCTACGCGAGCCGCACCATGGGCAAGCCCTCATCCACCAGGACCGCCGCGACACATACACACGAAAGTCAAAATGCCATTACTACTTCTCTAAGGGAATTCGTCGCAGCAGCAACACCATACTTTTAGTCAGAAATACACTCACGCACACACCATATTCGCATTACAAAATGATAAAAAAATCAGAAAACTAAAACCTGGATTTTTGTGAAAATATTTGTTATTAATGGATGATTTTTGACACAATGAAAGCAATGGTGAAAACAAGTATTTGGTTTCATCTAGTAACGCAATGTCAAAATAACCCTGTATACCATCTAACATCTATATACCATTTTTAATTTTAGATTGCCCGAAAAGCGCATTTCTATGACCGCTCAGCCTCAAGGGGGGGACTGGTCAGTTACGTCGGGGTCACGGGTCTTATGACCCGACGTTGAATCGTCCAGATAGATGGAAAACATCGGATGATCGCTGGGCAGAGTCCCTAGCACAATGCATAACCCTACACCAGCATACCAACCAATACCTCGCGGAGACTATCTTTAGAGCAATACGTAGGGTCGACCATGGGTTCCTCCAACATGTGCGTAGTTAACCAATTTCGCGCACGACAGCCCATCTTCGGCGCCGATTGTAACATAAGGCTAACGATCCAATCACATCCATCAGAGTCGCACGATGCACCTATTATTTTTCCTTTAGAAGAAAAGCGTCGATCGGTAAACTATTCATTTATTTAATAACATTAAAGGTTTACCAAACCCATAAAGTACAGTTATATCCAGCTGGCTAAAATCCTTATTATTAGAAGCAGGAATAGTAGGTTCACTAGGGGAGCATACTATGGGTTGTGGCTTCCAAAAACTAGATTAGTAATTGCCCAACCTTACTGGAGATAACAAAATACATTAGCTCGTTTCTATCTTAAGAAAGAAATACCTAATATTAATACTTACTGTTAAATCGTTAATTTGTTTAAAGCAGTTGATTGATTTAGAACTTTTTCGTCCTGGTAATATGTTTCTATGTACTAATATCATAGTTGATACAATACTTACCATTATTAGGTGTGTATTTACGTTTGTAAATAATCGTTTTCTCGCACATAACGGGTTATTCATGGATTATTAAGCTACTCTTATTATTTTTTACATAATATATTTTCTTTCAAAATAGGATCATCAATATTTCATTCACGTTGGCGTTACGTCCCACCAGGTAAAGACATCTCAATCTAGGAAGCTTCAAATTGCTGTCAAGTGCTTAGTATAGGTGTTTTACCTAAACTTATAAAACTCTTCCAAAGCATAAATGTCGTTGGTATTTAAAACCAAAAAACCCCCTTAAGTAAATAGAAAAAAAAACATACTATGTATTATATCTTTGTCTATCATTCGTTTAACACACTTATAATATGTTTCATAACCAAATATTAATGCAAAATTCACAGTTCAGTATTTAATCTAGCATATGCTGGTGGCGGCAGAGGCGTGTGGTAGTATTTGTCGTAAATATCGTTCCAGAAGCGCACGCGCCGCTCCAGCAAAGCACCCTTCAGCTCCAGCGTCCGTCCCAGCGACATGTACGGCGTCAAGTTCGCGCGCACGGCCGGCCATGACGGGAACTCTGAACCTACCGGCACTGGGAATCTGTGGAATACAATATTGAGTTTGTTAAGAGCGACAAATGAAGTATATACGATTTATATTGAATGTAGACACTATACGTAAGTATAGTTTATTGTAAACATATTGGCGCCTATTATAATATAAAAAGGTTCTTTTTCTCTCTTTATATGTATATTATAATATAGAAAGCAAACCAGTTCCCCAAATATATTCGATTTAGAACCTTCAATTATCGCCGAACTTGTTAACGTCCGTTGTACTATAACGGTGAACATAATATTAAATATTAAACCCGAAATAAAAATATTTATTTGTTTATGTACAAAATATTTTGCATAGTGAAACTATACACAAAGGGACTTAAAAAAACTTGTTTGTTTACCCAGTTGTTACGAAGTTAGTCCATAGTTCTCTTACTACGGACTTCATTTTCTTGAATTCTTCAGAACATTTATTTTCATCCATTTCAAATACATTTTTTCCGTCTAGTAAAGCTATGGTTTGTGCACAGTGGTTAGCGCCACGCACTTCCGTGTGTGGAACCAAAGGAATCTCGTCATCAGTAAATGAGTATTCGTAGAGATACACTTTGTCGTGACCGTTCTTCAAATGGAACTCAACAGACCGCAAAGCCGGAACATTGAATATAACATCCGAAAAGAAATCCACGTACGATAGGATATTGTCATTATTTACAGGTTTATCACCAAAGTAAAATTGTTTGACAATGTTGGCAATTTCTTGTTTTTGCTCCTCATTTTTAAAAGTTAAATCAGCTGGTAGGAAATCAGAAAACTTTTCATTCATTGCATTTTTCCACGTTTCAAAGAAATCGATACGTAATAAACCCTCCATGTTAGCGAAACCGATGAGTAAGGGAAGTTTCTCGTAGTTTCCATTCTGTAAAATTGTGAGGGGGTCTTCATCGAGGAAGACTTCCTCGCCGATATTGCGTTCAACGCACGGTGAGAAAACAAATGTAGAGTCTTTTTTATCAATGAACGTATCTATTGTGAGCTGTTCCAGGGTAGCAGACTTATAAAACTCTTCCAAAGCATAAATATCATTGGTATTTGTAAAATTTAACTGATTTGCAAAGTTCTTGGCGTTTTCCAAAGGATCTGGTTGCATTGCAAAAGCTGCCAAACTAGAACCACTCTCTGGTATTACTTTATTAAATAAACCTTTAGAAGCTTTCGACAGCATTAGTAGATCCGCTGATGCCGCACCAGCGCTGCCGCCGCCTAAGGTTACATCGTTAGGGTTTCCACCAAACGCATGTATGTTTTCTTTTACCCAGCGCAGTAAAGCCACTTGATCCTTCATACCAGCATTACCGGGAATGTCTTTCGTACCCAAACATAGAAAACCATGCACGCCAAGGCGGTAGTTAAATGTTACGACGATCAATTTCTTGGTTCTAATTAGATTTTTTACTTGACACAAATGGCCGTAACCCATTTGGAAACCGCCTCCGTGGATGTATACTAAAACTGGTAGGTTTTTATTCTGTGTATCAGGCACAAATATATTCGCAATGAGGCAATCTTCTTTCATAGTTTTCTTTACAATAATCGCAGTGAAAGGATCCATGCTCGCCTGAGGACATATTATTCCTCTGTCTACAGCCTCTAAGACTTCTTCATTAGTCGGTGGTGGCATGGGTGGCTGAAAATACAAATAGTTTGATCGTCAATAGAAAAATATATAGTTTATAAGCGTTATTGTGTTGTTTTTCTACTTAGTATCATACCGGAATTAGAAATTTGTACTCAATACAAAAAACTATCCTTAGAATACGACAGTGTTGTTAAAAAAAATACAAGTTAATCAAAAAACTTAATCAATATGATCTAAGTATGCCTTATAAAAACTATCCATGTGCACCCATTTATGGGCGCCTCATAAGTAAGATTACCTAATATTTATTGTTCAGTAAGTTTTATTAATAAACTAGCTTTGCCCACAACTTCGTCCTGTTATAGTTATATTATGCACCCTATCCTGCCTACCTTGCTCTTTCCTATTGCTTTACTCATCCTTCCCATACATTATACATAATATATACAGGCTCCCTTAGTCCCCGCTAGTCTTCGCTTATGATACACGCTAGGCGGCTGTCTTTTAAAATTTATTTGAATGAATCTTATCGACTCTGACGGTCGCCATAATGTTATGCGAAGAGCTGGAGACCGTTCGGTTCGGTGGCGGCTCTACAATGTTTTGGGGTGGCATTTCTTTTACGGGAGGTACCGAACTCGTTTTTTTAAGAAATCGTGGTATTAATGCCGATATTTACATTAGAGAGATTTAAAAACCTCATGCTATGCCTTATGCCGGATGTAATGGCGCAGATTTTCTGTTAATGCATGACAACGCGAGACCTCATTTGGCTAGAACAATAACACAGTACCTTCAAGAGATTGGGATTCAAGTTATGTGTTAGCCAGCTAATAGCCCTGACTTGAATCCTTTAGAACGCTTGTAGGAACAAATAAAACGGATGGTTACAGACCGTGATCCCGTTCCAGAATCCCTACAGCAGCTGGGAAGTTACATAGAAAAGGAATGGGAGCGAACCTCGCAAGAGGACATAAAAAAAATGATGAGATCGCTTAATAGAGGTATGTAAGCAGTTGTTAAAGCTAGTGGGGGAAATATGCCCTACTAAAAGTAAGAAAATTACTAAAAAAAAAGATTGCGAAAAATAAAAAAATCACGTAAATTTAATCTGTCAAATTTACCATTTTTTTTCGATTACAACGTTTTATTAAATGTATACATTTAAATCATCACATTTAAGTGTTTTGATTCTATCATCAAAACCCTTAAAAGCTTTAAATTGAATTAAAGGAGTTATAAGTATGATAAAAAGAAGAACAAGAAAAGAAAAATATTTTTTCGACAAATCGTAGGCGGTTCGAATTATATATTATAGTATTTTACAGGGTGGGTGTCCAAGAAAGTAGTGTCAAGCGGAGGTCCAGAGATAGAGCACCCCTTGGGGTATCCGAATCACCCCCATGTATGTTCCGCGAATTCTCATAGTTTTCGAGTTATGAATATTTTTCTGAATTTTTGAGAATTTTCGATTTGAACGATTAAATATTTTCTTTTTAAAAAAGTAAAAGACTTATTCGGAGATTTTATTATTGCAACTAATTGTTCATTAGTTGTACTTTTTTGCTAAAATCAATCAGCTTCGTAACTTTAATGAAAATTATGAAAATGTTGGGGTAAAGAGAAAAACTCACGTTCTGTGAATTATGACTTAAATTTTCTTCTTTAAATTAAAAAAAAATTCACAGGTGACTTCGTGGTTCTAAGGTAGATCAAAAACTTCTCCAGACTCTCGACTTACATATTCATTAAAAAAACATAGTCCTTCATGGGAGCTATTTTGGCTACAATCAGCCTTAAAAGACAGCAAGATGGAAAATTCTTAAAATTTGCCATTAGATTAAGTACAATTTTTTTTTGACTTCTCATCACTCCTAAGGTCAATTAGTTTGTAAACTAACCGTAAATGACTAGAAGAAATCTATAAGTTGAACATTTGGCATATTCTTGTGTTTAAGTTCAATTAATTTTGCATGATAGTTCTCGTGGTTTAAAGTTTGTAAACGTGAGAGTAACTTTTTTACCTGCGATTACAATGGGCCGAGGGGATGAGAGACTGAATTATTATTATTATGTTATAGTACCTTGAATTTATTTTTTCCAGTAGGCGCGGTCGCGTACGGGACGCCGTAGAAAGCGAACAGGTCTCCGTCAGCGTCTCTGTACCCTCGAACGGGCCCCTGCGCGAGCCGCACCACGCGCGAGCCCTCCTCCGCCAGGACCGCCGCGGCGCAGACACACACGAACGTCCACTTCGACATCGCGCTGATTACATACTGATTACCGGCTAGTGGCTGCTTCATTAACTAACCTTGGCTTGCTCTATGACTTGCTGTTTATTAGGTACATTATTATCTGTGTATTTATAGTAACAGGATGTGATTAATTTCGGACTATTACTTTAAAAACTACTTAAAACCTTTGAAAACCTTACGTCATCGTGATAAAAAATATATACTGTTATGAATCTAAATTTTCTTAATACATGCACATATATACCTATACCTTTTGGCTTCTATGTACCGTCATAATCCGATATCATCTCAAGCACAGGTAAATGTTGACCTAAACCTAAACGTTTTTTAGATGTAGTGGGAAAAGTGAATCACTAATACCGCTCAGTTTTAGGAGAGGGTGGAGTGGGAGGGGGGTATGGTGGTATCCTCGGTGTACCTGATATTAAGCGGTCCCCATAAATGCAAAACATCGGACGACCGCCGGACGAAAGTCTATAAAACTTCTTACCTAGAACCGTTTACTCTCATCACAGTCTTATAAAGCATTAGTGGCTCGACAAGAGCAAAAATGCTGTGACAAAGAAAACAAACATAAAGTGCCGGTTTTCTATTACGTTTTAAGGTATGTTGAGTGAGATATCGAAGAGCTTAACAGTCCCCACACTGTTCCTTTAATTTAAGGCTAAGCAAAACCATGATATTTTTGATATTATGAGTTTTAATGAGCATTGGAGATCACTTGACATTGGGTGATGTCCTACGGTGACTTAATCCATAAACAAATCTTTAGAATGGACTCTGATGTATAAGCCTGCATGGTTACTTAATTCCGAAGAGTTGCGAGCGCCTTAAGCGCTTACCCGAAGGGCCGGTGTGTTTGTATAAGCCAGTTGGTTTTGATTGCGACGCGATCAAGAGCGATAACCGAACTACAAGCGATAACTACAAGTGGCTTAAAAGCGGATACCGTGGATTGTGTGTAAGGGCTCATACTCAAAAACATGATACGACGTCATATCGTGGAAATCTACGACAAGCAACGTAAAAAAATTCACGACACATCGCAACGCGCCACGTTAGCGTGAGCGTTGAGTAAGAGTGTACGTATGTTTCCATTTTGTAAAATTGTGAGGAGGTACTCGTCGAGGAAGACTTCCTCGACCATATCGCGTTGAACGCATTGTGAGAAAACAAACGTAGAATCTTTTCGTTCCCTGAATGGATCTATCGTGAGCTGTTCTATAGTAGCAGTCTTGTAGAACTTTTCCAAAGCATAAATATCATTGGTATCTTCAAAATATTACTGTTTTGCAAACTTCTTGGCGTGTTCCAATGGATCCGGCTGCATTGCAAAAGTTGCCAAACTAAAACCGCTCTCTAGTATTACTTTATTGTATAAACCTTTAGAAGTTTTTGACATCATTACTGGATCCTCCGATGCAGCACCAGCGCTGCCACCATTGATGGATATGTCTTTAGGATTTCCAGAGGTATGTATATTATTTTTCACCCAGCGTAGTAAAACCATGCACTTGCATGGTTTTACTCACTACTTACTATGTTTTCTTTCACCCAGCGCAGTAAAGCCACTTGATCCTTCATACCAGCATTACCGGGAATGTCTTTCGTACCCAAACATAGAAAACCATGCACGCCGAGGCGGTAATTAAATGTTATGACGATAATGTTTTTAGTTCGGGCAAGATTTTTTTAATTGTATCGAATAACCGTAACCTAATTAGAAAGCTCCACCGTGTATATGCACTAAACCTGGTAGGTTATTCTATCTATCTTGTATGTCAGACACAAATTCACTATGAGGCAATCTTCTTCCATGGTTTTATCAATTTTTACGTCTTCGTAGGGATACAAGGTGGTCTGTGGGCATATAATTCCATTGTCTACAGCTTTAACACTTCTTAATTAGTCAGCGTTGGCATGGATGGCTGAAAATATAAATAGTTTTTTTCCTAGGCCAAACAAAAACAAATGTAGGGACCCGCATAAAAGAACATATAGCTGACGTGAAACACTGACGCTCTACGAAGTCTGCAGACGTTAAACACTCTGACGGGGGTTCTAATCATTATCTGCCACTAGACAAGCCAGAAATCCTTGCCAAAGAACACCGATTCCTGTCTAGGATGATTCGCTAAGCTATTGAAATTAAAAAACATCCTAATTTCAATAGGGAAGATGGTTGGAAGCTTACACAAGCCTAATATCCAGTTCTGCAATTAATTAAATCGGAGCCCAAAAGACCGGCTGCCAGACTTCAAGACACTGTGAGCTCATTTTACGTAGATTGGACAACCAACAGCTAAAATTTAAAAAGTTGTATATTTATAACATGTAGGTAGATATTGAAACTTTGACTTTACGGATGAACAACACCTCAGTCCTCCCCGTGACCACGAAGGCTACAAAGTCTTCAAAACGTCGGGAGATAACCTAAATATTAAAACCACGATAAAATTGTATAATTTTAATGTCTAACATTCGCGTAAACATAAAAAATCATTATGATAAACATACTTTGGTAAATCTAAAGCTTCTTAATACATACTTGTATACCTTCTGACTTCTATGTACCATCTTTTTGTTGTGGGAAAAGCGTAATGCGTTATTGCCGGTCAGCCTCAAGGGAGGACTGGTCATTTATGTTGGGGTCAGGGGTCTTACAATTCGACATTGATTAGTCCGGATAGATAGAAAACTTCCGACGATCGCTGGGCAGAGTCCCTAACACATACCAACCATGGCTCGCGGTGACCATATTTAGAGCAATACGTAGGGATGACCATAGATGCCTCCACCACGTACCTACTTAGCTAACTCAGCCGTCCCTGTGCAATCCTACCTAGCAGTCCGTCTCCAATTGTGGTGCAGGGCTCAGAAGCCTTTGCGTACGAGAGCAGACTCTCGGCGCCGACGGCAGCTTGAGACTAATCATTTACTCTGACATTCATACCCGAGGGTCGCACAATCTACTCGAAGAACGTACAAAGTATACTAGTGGTTGACAGCCCTCGACCGCCTCCTTGCAACTTCCGAATTGTTCCTATTAGTCGCCTTTTACAACAGGCAATAGATATAGTGGTGTTAGTCAGTCGTCCACGCGACGCCTCCTACGTCTCTTCTGACGGCGGGAGGGATGAGCCCGTTTCTGAAAATCGTCGGCACTCTCCTTTTGAGGCATGACAACCTCGCACAAGTAGGCTAGCGCACACACACCACGACCTTCTATTCTAGACATGTCACTACCTAATTTAGCCATACTCCACCCGTTTTTATATAAGACACAAAGACGTGTTAGTCATTTTGTCTCGAGCCACAACGTAAATTCATTGATCTAAATACGTAGTGTCTAAAAAAGTTTATTACAAAATTTTATATTAAATTTATTGATATAAAAGGTATTCATAATTAACTAAATGCTTTTATTCTTATAGAATGCAGCTCAAGTGATCTGGGAAACAGTTTCTTTACTTTTAGTGATTTTTTTTTAATCCATTTAGGTCACTTGGAAAAGCTCAAGCTCAGCTCGGGCCGTAGGATAAGCATAGATGAATGTTGAAAGAATAAATATTAATTAATATAATTATAAAATTATAATACAATATCAAATGTATTATTGTATGTTAGGCTTAGTAAAATTTAAACACTGATTTACTGACTGACCCTGAACAGTCAATTCAGAACTTCTAAAAAGGTGTATGTATGCCTGATGCTATTATGTTAATGTGAATAGTCTACAAATCAACTTAATATAATATAGTTTTGAAAATTCGCTGAGGATCACATAGCGTTCAATATTTTGTTGAAACAACAAGAAGTGTGGAGGATTTCTGAATAACTGATGACTGTGGCTGTATTTTAATATCTATTGGTTGCAGTGTTTAGTATTAAAAGTCGGGTTTAGCAGGTCGGTATTATTAGATTCAACTCAGTCCGCTCTGTAGTTCGATGTCAGTTCAGCATCCAGCCAGCACCACCATGCCATAAGATAATTATTTAAAGTCATTGCAATTTAATAAACCTATATTAATAACGATGACGTATTTTTTTTTCATTTGAGCTCTTTGGTGGGCGATGTATGATTAGTTTAACAGCAACGACTCAGCTAACAACAGGCGTTCAAATAAGAGCTTAAGTTTTGTTTATTGTCTTATTTATACTTAGATATAAATAAGGCACGTAAACTTGTATTTCTGCCTGGTAGATTATTGACTCCATGATTCCTAAAACAGCAACCACCATTGAACACACCTTTGTTGGGGTCGGCGGCCTGGCTGGAATACGGATGTAGTACGAGCGAGACGGATAATTAAAGTGAAAAGGAAGATAAATGAAATGGAAAACAGGGAGAGCCTCTCTCAATCGAGGAAGCTTCAAATAAAGTAAGTATTTAATATGTGATTTATTTTCCGGTAAAATACCTCTATTATCGGCTGTAACTAACATATTCTAGTAGAATATTACAAACTTCTTTCAGTCAGTTGTGTCACAAATATTACAATATTACAAATAAACGGTATTCTTATTTGAATAAATATTATTTAACATACCTACCATAACAAGTGGTTTTATTTAAAATGTTAAGTATTATAATCAACTTAAAGTTCAGTATTTAATGTAACAGGTGTAAGTGGCGGCACCGGCGTATGATAGTATTTGTCGTAAATGTCGTTCCAGAAGCGCACGCGCTGCTGCAGCAAAGCACCCTTCAGCTCCAGCGTCTGTCCCAGCGACATGTACGGCGTCAAGTTCGCGCGCACGGCCGGCCATGATGGTAACGGGGAACCTTCTGGCACTGGGAATCTGCAGAATAAAACACTTGGTTTAAATGACCAAAAACTAATGTAATTGTTGTAAATTGTAATAATTACGAGCTTGGTGCATATATTGCAGATAAATATTAAAAGTCGATATTAGATACTTAATATATTGTTGGAGTAGTGAATAATTATTTAGGTACTTCATTATTTATATTACCACTCATATTATTAAATACTTTATTGACATCTAAAGTAATATGGAAGTGGTCCACAATTTATTCCATGTTGGTAATGGTAAAAGTTTCGAAAGGCCATTAGATATCGGCCTGCAGTTACCGGCCACCTTCTTATCCCTCATACATCAACTACCAAAACTATATGGTTACCGTTTAGTAACACTTACAATACATAATATAGGGAGTAAAAAAATATAAGTTTGCTTACCCGGTTGTAATGAAGTTGGACCATAGTTCTCTCATTACCGATTTCATTTTCTTATATTCTTTAGAAACATTTTCTTCATCTAGTTCTAATAAATGTGCCCCGTCTAATAAAGCCATGGTTTGTGCGCAGTGGTTAGCGCCACGCACTTCCGTGTGTGGAACCAAAGGAATCTCGTCATCAGTAAATGAGTACTCGTAGAGATACACTTTGTCGTGACCGTTCTTCAAATGGAACTCAACAGACCGCAAAGCCGGAACATTGAATATAACATCCGAAAAGAAATCCACGTACGATAGGATATTGTCATTATTTACAGGTTTATCACCAAAGTAAAATTGTTTGACAATGTTGGCAATTTCTTGTTTTTGCTCCTCATTTTTGAAAGTTAAATCAGCTGGTAGGAAATCAGAAAACTTTTCATTCATTGCATTTTTCCACGTTTCAAAGAAATCGATACGTAATAAACCCTCCATGTTAGCGAAACCGATGAGTAAGGGAAGTTTCTCGTAGTTTCCATTCTGTAAAATTGTGAGGGGGTCTTCATCGAGAAAGACTTCATCGCCGATATTGCGTTCAACGCACGGTGAGAAAACAAATGTTGAATTTTTTTTATCAAAGAATGCATCTGATGTGAGCTGTTCCAGGGTAGCAGACTTATAAAAGTTTTCCAAAGCCGAAATGTCGTTGGTATTTCTAAAATTTAACTGTTTTGCAAAGTTCTTGGCGTTTTCCAAAGGATCTGGTTGCATTGCAAAAGCTGCCAAACTAGAACCGCTCTCTGGTATTACTTTTTTGTATAAACCTTTAGAAGCTTTCGACAACATTAGTAGATCCGCTGATGCCGCACCAGCGCTGCCGCCGCCTAAGGTTACGTCGTTGGGGTTTCCACCAAATGCATGTATGTTGTCTTTCACCCAGCGCAGTAAAGCCACTTGATCCTTCATACCAGCATTACCGGGAATGTCTTTAGTTCCCAAACAAAGAAAACCATGCACGCCGAGGCGGTAGTTAAATGTTACGACGATAATGTTTTTAGTTCGAGCAACATTTTTTAATTGAAACCATTGACCGTAACCTATTTGGAAAGCGCCCCCGTGGACATATACTAAAACTGGTAGGTTATCCTCTTGTGTATCAGGTACAAATATATTTGCAATCAGACAATCTTCTTTCATGGTAAAGTTTAGCATATCTATGAATCCTAAATCCGCCTGGGGACATATTATTCCTTTATCTACGGCCTCCAATGGCTCTTGGTTAGTCGGTGGTGGCACCGGTGGCTGGAAATAAAAGGGTCGTTCATTAATATAGGCTTAAATTCAAAAGCTTATATATCAAAAGTTTTTTTTTCAAGATTTAAGGGTTATCGTTCATTGTGTCAGACCACGCCAGAGCTACCCATTTTTTTTCATTAAGGTTTTATTTTTATATTGTCATTGCTTGGTGATTATACCAGAGCAGATGGGGATTTATATAGTTGACGAGAAACAATGCGTCGCTTGACCATTATAAAATTCAATTTAGAATTGCGATTCGTCAGAACGAGCCATTATATGTTTGGATTTTTTTTTTCGCCCCCAACATTGTATACAACAACAAGCAAATTAAATACAACTTTACGTCGTAATCTTAAGGCTAGGTTTTTATGTAGTCAATCTAACGTATGCGAGGGGCCGTCAGAGCAATCACTAATTTGTCTTTTATTAATGCATCCTTGATCAAGTTTGGCGTGAGATTAGGCCCCTTGGATACGGGATTGATAAGAGGGTGAAAGGTTCAGCTATTATCACAAAAATAAAATTATGTACTACTGTCGGATATGAAATCATAATAAATGTTAAAAATTATGATTAACCTAAAAAAAAGTTTTATTTCATTCACTGATATATTTTTCAACGTAAACAATGATGATGTAGTTCAAATACCGACACCTGAGATAATTATAATTCATAATTACTTACATCACACGAAAGTGTATATCATGTACCTTGAATTTATGTGGTCCAGTAGGCGCGGTCGCGTACGGGACGCTGTAAAAAGCAAACAAGTCTCCCTGAGGGTCCCTGTATCCTCGCACGGGACCCTGCGCAAGTCGCACCACGCGCGAGCCCTCGTCCGCCAACACCGCCGCGGCGCAGACACACACGAACGTCCACTTCCACATCGCGCTGATTACGTACTGATTACCTGCTAGCGGCTGCTTAATCAACAAAAATTGGCTTGTTTTATGACTTGCTGTTTATTAGTTACATTATTATCTGTGTATTTATGTTACTTAATCAGTAATAGTGGCTTCATAATGACTTGCTATTTATTGGTTGAATAAATATTTATTATCTGATTCATAGCATACGCATATTCTCTTACTATGGATAGATATGCATTGTAACGGGCAGCGACACAAAATATTTAATACTTGAAATAATGCCTTTTCTAATTTGTAAATTGTTCATTACAGAACAAAACGTTTATGTGTGTAGAAAAAACTTTCACACACATGAACGTGAGAGTGTGTGTATGTGAATACTCACACTCACTCTCCATATATAAAATTTATATAACAAGGTATCATCTGATGTTCAATTCAAAAAAACTATCATCATAGACTGACAGACGATGCATAGATTAAACTGGTATCTGTTAAAATGTATTCTTGCACACAACTTACCTATTTATAGTACGACATACAGAGTGAGAATGAAGAAATTATTTTGGACTATACTTTCTCAGCTACCGCTCGGTAAATAAGATAGAATAGGAAGTTACTTGTCGGTTCCATATACTAGGCGATGATCCTGATGATTCTTGGCTTGATGACACAAAAATTCGCGATCGATTGGCTACACCATTGCAGATCTTTATTTTACATATAATGCATTATATGATCATTTAATTATACATCATCATGTATAGATATACAAAACCAACATTTAGAAATAAATAATTTAAAAAAGCTATTTATTTTTAAATAAATAAATGTAAACACAACGCTGACGGATCAACGATTGCGCAGAAGAAATACAGGCGCGGCACAGCGCAACAGACTAACGACTAACGAGTAGCAGGCCTAGTCAGTTGCTAAAATATACCTGGGTACGTGAGCACTGATATCCACGTCCCGAATTACCACTGCGACTCTTATGTTAATGTTGTAATACGTATAAGCTGGCCTTTTTTGTCACTTATTTTCTGTGGGCACGCTAGGTCTCATAAGTTGTAAGACCATAATTTTTTGTACCGCCCTCCTTTCCTGTACTTTAATGGCAATTGTTTCGATATTTTCGAAGTTTCCTTTGGGGACACTGCGTGCTCCCGCGTGTCCCCACATAAAAGTCCGGCATATTGGTATTATTGTTTTGCTATCAAGAACGTTTTCCTTATGCTCAGTATTACGATGACTAAATTGATGTATATTACAACTGCGTTCATAGTTCATACTTTGATTTGTTAAGATATGACTCATCTGTAATTTTGATATATCATCGTTATTTCAGCACTTTGCATGCATATAATCTATACCTACATATAATGATAAGAAAACCGACTCCAACAAAAACTACTATAAAAAATACTTTAGGTAGGTACGGTACTACGGTAGGTAAGTAAGGTCAGGGGGCCCTATTCCGTCTACGGGGGCAAAATAATGTTGTATTCACTTATAATAAATAAAAAATAATACACAAAGTCCAATTTTATTTATTAGTCTACTGTATTTTATAGTATATGTTAAATAAGTAGGTAGGTAGGTTATTTACCTATACGGCTATCAAAGCTGTCCATTGATAGGAACGTATTCGTCCCCGTAGACGCTATAGGCCCCCTAAACTTAATAAGAACAAAACATTATTAACCATTAAAATATATATTTACCATGTTTAAATTCATTTGACAAACACTATTTCAAACATACTGCGTATTATATTTTTGACTAATATATTTCGTAACCAAATAATAATTCGAAATTCACAGTTCAGTATTTAATCTAGCATATGCTGGTGGCGGCAGAGGCGTGTGGTAGTATTTGTCGTAAATATCGTTCCAGAAGCGCACGCGCCGCTCCAGCAAAGCACCCTTCAGCTCCAGCGTCCGTCCCAGCGACATGTACGGCGTCAAGTTCGCGCGCACGGCCGGCCATGACGGGAACTCTGAACCTTCCGGCACTGGGAATCTGTGGAATACAATATTGAGTTTGTTAAGAGCGACAAATGAAGTATATACGATTTATATTGAATGTAGACACTATACGTAAGTATAGTTTATTGTAAACATATTGGCGCCTATTATAATATATACAGGAATTTATATCAGTTACCCAAATATATACGGTTTAGGACCTTCACTTGTACTATAACGGTGAATATAATATTAAATATTAAACCCGACATAAAAATATTTACTTAGTTATCGGCAAAATCACATATAATTTTGTATAATGAAACTATATAAAGGGACTTAAAAAAACTTGTTTCTTTACCCAGTCGTTACGAAGTTAGTCCATAGCTTTCTTACTACGGACTTCATTTTCTTGAATTCTTCAGAACTTTTATTTTCATCTTTTTCATATACATTTTTTCCATCTAGTAAAGCTAAAGTTTGTGCACAGTGGTTAGCGCCACGCACTTCCGTGTGTGGAACCAAAGGAATCTCGTCATCAGTAAATGAGTACTCGTAGAGATACACTTTGTCGTGACCGTTCTTCAGGTGTAACTCAACAGACCGCAAAGCCGGAATATTGAATATAACATCCGAAAAGAAATCCACGTACGATAGGATATTGTCATTATTAACAGGTTTATCACCAAAGTAAAATTGTTTGACAATGTTGGCAATTTCTTGTTTTTGCTCCTCATTTTTGAAAGTTAAATCAGCTGGTAGGAAATCAGAAAACTTTTCATTCATTGCATTTTTCCACGTTTCAAAGAAATCGATACGTAATAAACCCTCCATGTTAGCGAAACCGATGAGTAAGGGAAGTTTCTCGTAGTTTCCATTCTGTAAAATTGTGAGGGGGTCTTCATCGAGAAAGACTTCATCGCCGATATTGCGTTCAACGCACGGTGAAAAAACAAATGTTGAATTTTTTTTATCAAAGAATGCATCTGATGTGAGCTGTTCCAGGGTAGCAGACTTATAAAACTTTTCCAAAGCCGAAATGTCGTTGGCATTTCTAAAATTTAACTGTTTTGCAAAGTTCTTAGCGTTTTCCAAAGGATCTGGTTGCATTGCAAAAGCTGCCAAACTAGAACCGCTCTCTGGTATTACTTTATTAAATAAACTTTTAGAAGCTTTCGACAGCATTACTAGATCCGCTGATGCCGCACCAGCGCTGCCGCCGCTTAAGGTTACGTCGTTAGGGTTTCCACCAAAGGCATGTATGTTGTCTTTCACCCAGCGCAGTAAAGCCACTTGATCCTTCATACCAGCATTACCGGGAATGTCTTTAGTTCCCAAACAAAGAAAACCATGCACGCCAAGGCGGTAGTTAAATGTTACGACGATCATATTTTTGGTTCTAATAAGATTTTTGTATTGAAACCAATAACCGTTACCAATTTGGAAAGCACCTCCGTGGATATGTACCAAAACTGGTAGGTTATTATCTTGTGTATCAGGCACTAGTATACTGGCAATGAGGCAATCTTCTTTCATAGTTTTGTTTACTATAATTGCACTGAAAGAATCCATGCTGGCCTGAGGACATATTATTCCTCTGTCTACAGCTTCTAAGATTTCTTGATTTGTCGGTGGTGGCATAGGTGGCTGGAAATACAAATGGTTTGTATGTCAATAGAAGAATATACAGTTTATAAGCTGTATTGTGTTGTTTGCCTACTCATTATCAGGCCGGAGTTTGGAATTTGTATTCTGTATAAAAAGCTATCATTAAAAATGTGACAGTGATTTAAAAAAAAATTAAGTTAAACAAAAAACTTAAACAATCAAAGTGATATTATGTTCATGATTTATTAAAACTATCAATAGTCACCCATTTATAGGCGCATCACAGGTATGGTTATCTAATATTAATTGTTCATTGTTTTATTAAGAAACTAACTTCGTCCGCATGGATTTAGATTTATTTGAATCTGTACTCATGGAGTAGGGAAACTATCCAAAATAATAAATTAATCCTACTCCTGTGCTGAGCAAATGTTACTTAGGCCCATATTAATAAATCAATCTGACCTTTTTCAAGGATCTCATGTAGACATTTCATGTATTGAACAATTTAATACACATAGATTTAGTTGTCATTTAAGAGCTTGTTCTCGACTGAGTGAGCGTTGTTTAATTATTACAACTTAGGTCTCAAAATCCATCATACGCTGTGACTTAGATATCTTTTGAGATGTTGTTGATACTGTTTACTACATACTGATGACTTTAAGAAGCTGACTTTAATTTGATGGCGTATCCACTAATATCATACTTCAGAGTGAAACTGAGTTGCATCTCAACTCAGTTACACTTTAGTAAACAAGAGAAGAACGCGCGTAATTACAATGAAATTTAGCAGTTATTATATACTAGCTTTTGCTCGCGGCTTCGCCCGGGTGAAGGAGTTTTCCGGGATAAATTTATATCCGACTTCTTTGATATGTATCGTTATATTATGACCTAATTACACAAAATCATTATAAATTGTAGCCTATGTATAACCAATATTACTGTAAAGTTTCATCCAAATCAGTTCAGTAGTTTTTCGTGAAAGAGAAACAAATATACATCCATCCTCACAAAATTTTGCATTTATATTAGTAAGATTAGTAGGATACATCTTATAATTTCTACCTGGGTATCCAAAGTGCGTGAAATTATAAAGTTCTTTCTTAATATCTACAAGTGATCTATAATTTATAAGTACGTTCATTTACGATTAACATAATAAGTGTTATACCTATTTGCCTTCAAGTTTATTATCACATAGATAAACAACAAATACATGAAATATTGGAGAATGGCAATACATAAGTTTATTATTAAACAGATTATTACTGTATTTTTTTAATTGTTTGCCAAAAATAACAGTCACTATAATTACTTATTTATCTACTTTATTTCTAAATGTAAATGATTCACCCCCACCGCCTTTATCACACTTAATCTTTGGTAATACGTATAGGTAATATTTCATATAAGATTGATCGCTTGTTTAGTTAAGACCAGGTGTTATTTTGCGTAATTATGTTTTATGTTTTTGTTTGTAATCTGTATTAGTTTTTTATAGTACCTTGAATTTATTTGGTCCAGTAGGCGCGGACGCGTACGGGACGCTGTAGAAAGCGAACAGGTCTCCCTGAGGGTCCCTGTATCCTCGCACCGGCCCCTGCGCAAGTCGCACCACGCGCGAGCCCTCGTCTGCCAGGACCACCGCGACGCAGACACACACGAACGTCCACTTCCACATCGCGCCGATTACATACTGATTACCTACAGGCTAGTGGCTGCTTCCTCAACAAACCTTTTATATTAGTTACATTATTATCTGTGTATTTATAGTAACAGGATGTGATTTGTTGTAGGCTACAAATTAAAAACTACTTAAAAACCTGAAAAACATTACGTTATTATGATAAAAAATATACTGTTGTGAATCAAAATTTGTTTTAATACACACAATTAACTTCGGGCTTCTATGTACCGTCATATTCTGATATCACCTCAAGCACAGATAGAAATACCTTTTTTGATGTTGTGGGAAAAGTGCATTATTCCGCGCAGTTTTAGAAGAGGGTGGGGGTGTTATGTCGGGATCACCGGTGTACCCGATATTGAGCGATCCAGATAGATGCAAAAATCGGACAACCGCTGAGCATAGTCCCTAACACAATGTCCTACATCAGCATACCAACCATTATCTTACGATACTACACATCGAGCAACTATGTGTCTATTTTGGTATTAAATTCTATAAGACTTCTACCTTACAACCCTTTATTCTCAACATAGTCTTATAAATCAATAAACCAACATAAAGTGCCAGCTTTCCAATGTGTTTTATATGGTGAGTGAGATATCAAAATATCTTAACAGTATCTACACTTTTTCTTTAATTTAAGAATAAGCATAACCATAAAATTTATGAAATTAAGACTTTTAATGAGCATTGAAGATCACTTGACATTAGGTGACCTATCCAGAAACAAATATCTAGAATGGACCCTGATGCATAAACCAATTCTCAGTCGCAATCATTAATTGACTAATTACTTACTATCTATTAAAGATTCGATGATAACCACACACAAGAAACTATTTCGTTGACGACAACTAAAAGTGCAAAGGTTTTCTGAGCAACTGATGAATGTGTCTGTATTTTTATTATCTAGCAACAGTGTTACCTAAGTACTTAAAAGTCGGGTAGCGGTTACGTCCAATTTTTCACTTTGCGCGCTCTATAGACGCTAGTTTAATTAGGCTGACAACAGGCATTCAAATAACACCTCATATTTTGTTTATTCAATGGTTTAGTATCTTAAGTATTTACTTAAGATCCTACTCAAAGGTGAGATTAGTTAATATGGCCTTAAGTTTTCATTAGGATCCCGGTACTGGTACTAGACCTTGAGTTATACTTGATCGTAACTTTCATATACTACCAAAGACGGACATTGTCTTATCGCCAAAATCATATATTACTGATTTAAGGTATATTATCAACGATTGGCTATAGCGTGATCCTACAATAAAGTTATTTTTAAATTCGAACTAGTAGTTCCGGATCTTGGCGCATTCAAACAAAGAAACTCTTCAGCTTTATATAATAGTATACGTACATAGATTACGAAAAGTGCAATAATCCGTACATATCCTTACATATAATAAAACCAAGTCCGTCAACCTCGTCTGTACATACGTCTGCTGTATAGAGTCTGCGGTCTAAACGCGATAAACTCAAAAACTACCAAAAAGATTTTCATACTGTAGACGAAGTGACCACCAATAGACGAAGTGATGCAAGTAAAAGGTTCATAGGTGCAATGTATACTGTATGGCAATATATATCTATAATAAATTACCCGATGATTTCAAAATTCTTAAATTGAATATATTCAAATGTAAATTATTTAAGTTCCTTCTTGATAAATGTTATTATTCTGTAAATGATTTCTTTCATGAAAAGTTTTAATGAAAATATTTGTACGCTGAAAACGGCAGAATACTATGAGCTAATTAATTTCATGTAACAACTTTTTACAGTATTCAACAAATAATGTATTGTTTATGTTTTATAGGAGAGAAAAATGTAGGCATATATGCTTGGTACCCATGCCCATCTGGACAGAGTTTGTAGTTATAAAAAAAAACGCCCACCACGTCTTTCTGTACGCTATAAAATCAAAAACTACAGAACCGATTTCGATTAAATTCGTTTGAGACAGTCCGAGACATAGGCGCCGCCAAGGTTAGTTTTAAGGTGGTGCATCTACACCTACGCTCTATACAACTAATATTATTTATTATTTTTTCAAATTCAAAACGTGCGGTTTTTGAAAATGCTTTATCATAAAAAAACCTCTGTGGTCGATAGTTCCCACTGATACAGATTTATTCAATGACTTATATTTTTTGAAATTTATTTCTCGGAAGGTGGGTGAACGTGCACCTACTTGCACCCCCCTCCAAGCGCCCATGGTCTAATACTTTCGAAAGGATATAGGCAAATGTTTTATCACGAGAAAATTGTCTATATTTCTTAGGTCTAATTTATATAAAGCTCCATTTTATTCCGGAAAAAATATTTACTTAAGATCTAAAAAAAAAAATTAAAACTCTGTAATGCAGGTGAAGCTGCGAGTAAAGCTAGTTATAATTAATTAACAATCTGAGATTGAAACATTTTTGCACATCTATTTATTTATGTTCATTATTCATTATAATTGTATCACTTTCATTTTACATTATTTGGATGTCATTCGGGACTAATTCTAATTAAACTACAACGAATAACTACGGGTCCTTGGAAATGTTATTAGAATATTTATTATGGTTAACGACGATTTTGTAAAATGTATAATATATAAATTCAGGAAAAAATTACATGAGCAGGTACTTATATTAATAAAATATAATTATTTAGGCGAGAATTTTATAATATCTATTTCATGATTAAATGTAGGCGCATAACAATAATGATTATAGCACATTTAACGTTAATACAGTGATCTATTATAGCCTGTCATAAGCCTGCCATATACGGTATCCTTACATTTAGCATACAATAATAGATGGTATGTATTCAAAATATTATATATTATAATTCCCTTAAAGTTCAGTACTTAATCTACCAGGTGTAGGTGGCGGCACCGGCGTGTGATAGTATTTGTCGTAGATGTCGTTCCAGAAGCGCACGCGCTGCTGCAGCAAAGCGCCTTTCAGCTCCAGCGTCCGTCCCAGCGACATGTACGGCGTCAAGTTCGCGCGCACGGCCGACCATGATGGTAACGGGGAACCTTCAGGCACTGGGAGTCTGTGAAATAGAACATTCAGTGAGTATAGAATGACCTTTCCCGTGCATGTAGTATTACTTTCATGATATTAATTATTTGCATCCACATAATTTATTACATTATTGACATTCGAAAGAATGTCGAACGGGTATTTAATCACTGTTTGTCATCGTACAGATTACGAAAGGCTATCGGATATGAACAGTATTATCCATCTGAAGTTGTCGATGATGTTATTAACCTCCATCATACATCAGAAATTAAAACTAGTATCACAAAAAAAATTACATTATAAACAACAAAAAAAAATAAAAGTTTGCATACCCTGTTGTAATAAAGTTGGACCACAGTTCTCTTATCACCGATTTCATTTTCTTATATTCTTTAGACATATTATTTTCATCCACTTGCATTATGTTTGCTCCGTCGATTAAAGCCATGGATTGTGCACAGTGGGTAGCGCCACGCACCTCTGTGTGTGGCACCGGCGGGCCCGCCTCGTCAGTGAACGAATACTCGTAAAGATACACTTTGTCGTGACCATTCTTCAGGTGTAACTCAACAGACCGCAAAGCCGGAACATTGAATATAACATCCGAAAAGAAATCCACGTACGATAGGATATTGTCATTATTAACAGGTTTATTACCAAAGTAAAATTGTTTGACAATGTTTGCAATTTCTTGCTTTTGCTTCTCATTTTTGAAAGTTAAATCAGCTGGTAAAAAATCTGAAAACTTTTCATTCATTGCACTTTTCCAAGTTTCAAAGAACTCAATACGTACCAAACCCTCCATGTTAGCGAAACCGATGAGTAAGGGAAGTTTCTCATAGTTTCCATTTTGTAAAATTGTGAGCGGGTCTTCGTCAAGAAAGACTTCCTCGCCGATATTGCGTTCAACGCACGGTGAGAAAACAAATGTAGAGTCTTTTTTATCAACGAACGCATCTATTGTTATCTGTTCCAGGGTAGCAGACTTATAAAACTTTTCTAAAGCATAAATGTCATTGGTATTTGTAAAATTTAACTGTTTTGCAAAGTTCTTGGCATTTTCCAAAGGATCTGGTTGCACTGCAAAAGCTGCCAAACTAGAACCGCTCTCTGGTATTACTTTATTAAATAAACTTTTAGAAGCTTTCGACAGCATTACTAGATCCGCTGATGCCGCACCAGCGCTGCCGCCGCCTAAAGTTACGTCGTTAGGGTTTCCACCAAAAGCTTGTATGTTGTCTTTCACCCAGCGCAGTAAAGCCACTTGATCCTTCATACCAGCATTACCGGGAATGTCTTTAGTTCCCAAACAAAGAAAACCATGCACGCCGAGGCGGTAGTTAAATGTTACGACGATAATGTTTTTTGTTCGAGCAAGATTTTTTAATTGAAACCAATGACCGTAACCTATTTGGAAACCGCCTCCATGGGTATATACGAAAACTGGTAGGTTGTCCTCTTGTGTATCTGGCACAAATATGTTTGCAATTAGACAATCTTCTTTCATGGTTTTATTTGCCATTTCGATGAATTCCGAACTAGCCTGAGGACATATAATTCCTTTATCTATGGCCTCTAATGGATCTTGGTGATTCGGTGGCGGCACCGGTGGCTGGAAATAAATAGGTTGTAAATTAATATAGGCTTTAAATTATTTTGAAGATATTGAAATAAATCGCGTTTACGGATTTTGTCGCGGTTTTTTATATTATAATTTTCTCCCGACGTTTAGAAGACTTTACAGCCTTTATGGTTACGCAGGGGACGCGTGACTATGAAAACCGCGATAAAATCCCAAAAATAATTTTATTTCAATGTCTAACATTCGCGTTCATCATCATCATTTCGAACATAGATTGTCCTTAACCATTTCAAACCACATCGGCTACCTACCCCAGCTTCGCGATTCAGCTTTACTTTTATTTTGCCAATGCTTAGTCAGTTTACCGGGACAGATGAGATATTTAAACATTGTAAAACTCAATGCAAGTATGCAACTCGTCAGAACGAGCCATTATGACATGTTTGTATGTCGTTCCACCTGTAAATTGTAGACAACCAAATAAAAATTAAATAGAACTTTATGTCGTAGTTTTAAGGTTATTTTTTGATGTAGCAAACCTAACGTATGCGCCGTCTGGGCAATCAACATTTTGTGTTTTATTAATTAATCCTTACTCAAGTGTGGTCTGAGAATCAACATTCGACCATTGGGTTTAGAAGAAAATATTTTCAAAGATAAAGCAATTATCATGATAATAAATTGATTGCCTTCAGATAAGAAATCAGTAATAATAGGATTTTGATTTATTATTTACTTAAAAAGCGTTTTATTTCTTTTACTGATATATTATTCAACGTAAACAATGAGTAATCTAAACACCAACATTAGAGATAAACGTAATTCACAATTATATAACACGTAGGTGTACCTTGAATTTATGTGGTCCAGTAGGCGCGGTCGCGTACGGGACGCTGTAAAAAGCAAACAAGTCTCCCTGAGGGTCCCTGTATCCTCGCACGGGACCCTGCGCAAGTCGCACCACGCGCGAGCCCTCGTCCGCCAACACCGCCGCGGCGCAGACACATACGAACGTCCACTTCCACATCGCGCTGATTACGTACTGATTACACACTAGTTGCTGCTTCATCAACAAACCTTGCCTTTCTCTATTAAGCGCTATTTATTTGTTAAATGTAGGTGTTACTCACAGCTTCGTACCCGTTATAAGCCTGTCCCTCTACAAAAGACTCAAGCCTCATTTTCGGAGACGCGGGGCGGTACGCTTTAAAAAGCGGTCACAAAGTTATCTTAGCTTACAAGATAATTAAATTTATTGGTCAAAATTAGATTAGGATAATTAATAACCACTAGTTGTTAAGTATGACAAAACTATTTCGCTTTAGACCTTCAACTCTTAAATATAAAACAAATATCACAAAACTAACTTCACTGTTTTGCTCTGATAAATCCAAATTTATTTATTTCGTCAGCTAGCTAATTTATTAATTATTATACAAGATATATACTGACCATCGAATTGGTATCAGATATAAAATCAAAGTCTAATGAATGTTGTATGACGCAGGTTAAAGATGATCATGAATTTTAAAATATACTATTACCTACCTATGCATCATACTACCTTTTTCTCGTGAGTGGCTGTATCCGATTGAAAGAATTTTCCAGGATAAAAGTCGCGCTATATATTTTCGAAGGATAAAAAATATCCTAAGCCTCTCCTAGGGTCTCAAACTATTACGTTGGGTAGTTTTTAAGGTAATCTCGGTCAAACAGGCAGAAAAATGTCGGGTATTAGGTTTTATAATGTACATCTTTCAGAACTTTAATCTTTTACCTGCGTACACAATGAAGGCAATCAAAAGGAAGAAATTATCTACGTTTTGCAACATTTTTCATTGATGTCCCAATCCTATTGGTCATAGTATCATATTATATAGCTTTTCACGATAAATGGGCTATTCAACATATTTTTTTTTTTTAATTCGAAACAGTAGTTCCTGAGGTTAGCGCGTTCATACAAACAAACAATCTTGTTAGCTTCTTATAGGTAATAGTATAGATATAGATAGTCGATGAGAAAAGGAAGGTCTCTCACTAATCAACGTATTTATGATGTTCAGTGTGCAGAGCTCAAATAATAAAGAAGCCCACGAATTCGTATAGAATTAGTTAACATTGTATAATTTTCTACAGACGTTTGACAATGCTATACGTTAAAAAAAAAACATTACTGTTGCTGATTCCCGTACATTTCAGATGATTTCAGATTACCGTTACCATGACAACACGATTAACTATTCAAAACATGTCGCGAGCTTATGTTCAATTAGCCACATACTACGTAGCTGAATAAATTCAAAACTTTAAAAATTTCATATTCACTTTTGTGTTTTTAACAAAAAAACTCTTCACAGAAATAAAATTAACTTTACACAAAGTTGGAGCAACATTTTTGTTAAACGTAGTAGTTTTAATATTCGTGATTAGTTCATTTGTAGCGATATTGACGCGCGAGTCTAACCTCTAGTCATATGACTAACAGGAAAAAACAAGAATTATATTATATTTATTAACAATACATTTATTTGCTTTCATACCTAAATTCAAATAATTATTGTAAGCATTAAATGTCAAGTCATTATTACTTTAAAGTTCGTACGATGACTAAAAAGATTAAAGATATGAGTAATATCAGAAAAACATGTGAGGTTGTTGCATTACGCATATAACGACAAAATGTAGTATCATTGTCCACTACTTATGACTTTCAATTATTGCACGTGCAATACTTAAAGTATCGTACGTAAGAACTATGATAATGCTTATACGGAAATATGTTGTACCTGTGATTCTTCCTTTATAACTACTGTATTGCAGTGTCTTGTAGTGTATGTACATATAATTTATAGTGTGGTACAGTTATAAATATATATCACGCCTATTTCCTATTTCAGGGGTAGGCAGATGTACAACCCACCCACATTCGTCATGTTCGGTCCTACGAAATAGGGGCGGACCTATAGTTATTTACCGGACACATTCTCAAGCTACGGACTGATAATGAGTAGAAAAATACAATATCACTGCTCTACCTAGGATTTGAACCCGAGACTTCAGTGCGATAGTCGTGCTGCACACGTAATACAACAAAGCCCACCGAGGCAATCTATGTATTATAAAAATTTATTAGTATCCTGAAAAAAAAAAAATAGTTTTTCAATGACGAACTTATAAACAAACTAGGTGTTGTTCACCCGCGTGAAAGTCTTCTCCGCTATAAAACTCCCTAAAACGCTGTAACAATGCAAAGCGCCACCTGAACGACGCGAGGGCTATACACTAATAAACCTATTCTCGGCCCATAGCAAATATTGTTTACAGTAATTTAACACCTTGGCTGCGGCAAGTAAAATCGTATACCTTCATCTGGTGCGGCGGCGGATCGAAATGCGCCCCCAACGATATATCCGCCAGTGCGTGGCAGGTCTTTCTTGACCCACCAACACTAGGGTGGATTAAAATGCTATAACTTTGTGAAAACATGACGTAAACAATTTTTTTTATACTGTTAGAATGACCTTGAACCCAACTTCCTTAGGTTCGATTCGCCTTGAGATCTGCCAAAATGGAAATAAGAAATAAACAAGGGAAAGGGGCAGGCCGATATCGACCTGAACCGCACTAGAAAGTATTTTTAGTAGTGAAGGGACAGACCAAAATAAGGGTATATCGAAAATAAAACAGAATTATCGTATAAGGAATGAAAAAAGTTTATTATTTACTTATGCTTGTCTTTAAAACATGTCACGCAAAAGCTTTGGTTGCATTTTCTGCAATATTTTTTTTTATTTCTTTAAGTTTTTTTTTGGCTTCGGTACTATAATAAATAATAAATAGGTTCTCAAATGAATTTAAAAAGTTGATAGAACTCTTTGAATTATATTTTTTTATTTTTCTTTCATTATTTGCCATGGTTGAATTTATCGAACGAACGCTAAATTAGATTAGCTAAATAGCTCAACACTAACTGACGAGACGCGCGCTCTGTGCGGCATCGGGTCGCCGGAGGCCTGTTGGGACGGGCGGGCCGAAATAGGCCTACTGCCGCACTGAGCGGATGTATTTACCAGTCGGTGCGTGGTAGGCCGAAAAGGGCCTACGTAATGTTTTGAAGGGGGAATCGTTCCGCACTAGTGAGAGAGACATAGTTTTCTTCGTCCGCACCAGCTGAAGTACCGCGGCAGGCCGATATAGGCCTGTCCCGCTGTGAACGTGTTAATAAAAAAGAATTCATTGAATTGAATATATGTTTTTTTATTATATTGTGTAATCCTACATTTGTTTTAATTAGTATTATACCTTATTGAAGATCAATTAAAAATATGTAGAATGCCGAAATCCAGATAAATGCACCAACGGTTAAAAACCTAAATAGGTGGTCACTGTAAAATGGTAACTGTGTGTGCCAAAATAGGTAGAAACTGGCACTACTAATATAAACAGGTTGATTAATGATCTTGACAAACAGGTGGTATTTATGAAAACTATATTATGTATCAGTTCCAAAAATATTTCAGACCTCCTCCTAAGCTTCCTTGGTAAAACATTTATCTTTCGAATTAGCCGCTTTAATGATCCAAAACAGGCGATCACCCTATTCGGTGGTATACTCGTAAAATGTATTGTACTTGTCTTAATTACATCTTCGTTTATTGTTGATGTTATAGACCGAAAAGTCCAACGTTCGATTCCTAGACCGGGCTTCTATTTGTCTAAAAAATAATTCAAATAGTTTCTGTAACATTCCCAAAAAAGCGCGTTAGGTGAATTCAACAATGAAGGAGGACAGAGGCAACGCGAACAAACTTCAGTCTTGATTAATATTTTCAATGATAGACTCATAAGTTTGGACTATATTTACGCGTATTTCTGAGTTATGGCATGGGTGGCTGTGAGTGTCGGTAATATCTGTCGTATATGTCATCCCAGAAGGCACGGCGTTGTTCCAACAGCGCATCTCTAAGTTCCACTGTTTGTCCAAAGGACATGTGCTGCGATCTGTTGTTAACCAGGGGGGGCCAGAATAGTAGCGTAGAATTTTCCCCAACTGGTCGCCTGGAAAAAGTAACGTAATTAAATAAGTCAATGAATAGAACAATTTAAATTCTAAATAACAATAATACGAAATTACCCGGTTGTTACAAAATTATGCCACATTTCCCTCATGATTTCTTTTAAATTTCTAAAGCCTTCAGAAAGACCAATTTCATCTGAAGTGTATACGCCCAATCCATCAAACAAACTAAATTCTTGCGCGCAATGGCGAGCGCCCCGTACGTCCGTGTACGGCACCACAGGCCAGTCTTCATCAACAAACGAGTATTCATATAGATATATATTATTATTTCCATTTTTCACATGCATACTACTTGTCCACAAGACCGAATGGGTAAACATAGTGTCCGAGAAAAAATCGATGTACGACAAAATTGTTTTCTCGTTTACAGGTTCATCTCCAAAATAAAATTCCTTGATGGTTGTTGCAACTTCTTCTTTCTCTTCTTCGTTTTGAAATTGCAAATCAACTGGTAGAAAATCTGAGAATCTCTCATTCATAGCATCCTTCCAACTTTCAAAGTTATGCATTCGTATCAATCCTTCCATGTCAGTGAATCCATAAATAGCTGGAATCTTTCTATAGTTACTATCTCTTTAAATATGAATAGGGACTTCGTCTAGAAACATATCTTGTCCGATATCTTGTTCGACACAAGGAGCGAACGTTACGGCCCCGTCTTTTCTTTCCACGTACCGACTTGGCAGTAGTAAATCAAATGAAGCCGACTTATAGAATTCTGCTAAAGCCGCAGTGTTATATACATTTGTGAAATTAAAGGTTCTTGCGTGTTCCTGAGCATTTTCTAATGCATCAATTTGTACGGTAAATGAACTCAAACTAGCGCCGCTTCCGGCTATGACTTTATTAAATAAGCCTTTCGTGGTTTTTGAAAGCATAAGCAGATCGATTGTTGCTGAACCCGCACTACATCCAGCTATAGTGACATCGCCTGGGTTACCTCTAAATTTTGCAATATTCTTCTGAACCCATCGCAATAGCGCGACTTGGTCTTTCATACCCGCATTACCGGGAGCATCTTCAATACCAAGGCAGAGAAATCCATGTACGCCAAGGCGGTAATTGAAAGTACTACAATGACTTCGCGTGTTTGAACTAAGGTATTTAGTATAATTTCTTCTCCGTATCCATTTTGAAATCCTCCTCCATGAACATATACAATAATAGGAAGGTTTTCAGTTTCGGTATCAGGGACATGCACGTTGGCGACAAGACAGTCCTCTTGCACATTTTTATTGAAAAGTATGTCCCCTGTTTGAGGACACACTATATTTCTATTTATTGCTTCCAGTGGCTCCTCCCAGCTCGGAGCTGGCAGCGGGCCCTAATAACAAAATATGATCAATAATATAAATTAATTAAAAATGATTGATAAACGATCTTAGAAGTAATATTTTTTTTTAATAAAAGAAATATACAAGAAAAATACAAATGTTTATGTAGATATATACAAATGTTTCTACTTTATGCATATTTTATATTGATCGTTTTCTATAATGAAATGAATATAAAAACAAATTCTACAAGCGTCCAATACTATAAATTGCTATCTAACTTAAAACAGGCATTATACAAAATTATATTTGATAAAAATTACCTATTTTCATAAAGTAATGAATTATCATACGTGTATACTTCATAAAGGAACACTTTACTACAGCACATAGCCTTTATAAATCCAATCTTCGAATTCAGTTCACTTAAGTATTAAGTGCCTATCAAAATAGAGTAATTTACTTATACATTGATGTAACTTATGTTTAAATGAACAAAAGGCATACAACTATAGTAATGCGTTACAAGATATTTTGTCAATTAATACCAAACAATGTAATATCAGAATTCATAAACGTAAGCTCGGGTAGTAGATTTACCTTAAATCTGGTTGGTCCCGTGGGTGCGGTTGCGTAAGGGATATTGTAGAACTCAAAGACGTGTCTGGTAGGGTGCTTGTACCCTCGCACAGGACCCTGAGCCGTGACTACCAGCCGCGACACTCTCGCCCCGGTCTCTTGTGCGACCAAACATAATGCTACCAGCAATGAACACGACAGAGCCCTGATCAACATTTTACTTCAGTATCGATACTGATGCTGTAGAACGTCGTATTTATTTCCCTGTACTTATCTCACGATATTTGATTACGTGTAAGAGGAATAAGTGTTATAAGACCAGTTTTTGTTAGTTGTAATCCACTTCAATACGAGTACTGCATACTAATAATGATGTGTCACCAGTTATGTTTAATATCGAAGTATGATTTTATGAGATTAATCTAAATTCTATTTTTCCTTTCCTTATTTTCAATAAAAAATGCTCACTTTCATCGCCCGCGGTGAAAATTTAAGCCTCAGTTAAAAAGTTGGGAACATGATCTTCACGATCTTGTATCAGGCTTTCTAAGTGATGACATATCGTTTATTGTTGTGATTCATCAAATATATCTCAGATTCGATATAATAGATATCAATGATAAGATTGTACATACATGCAACGACCTAGAAAAATGAAATACTTAAAACAACTCTTGCTTATCAATCCATCCGGACCTGTCTTGAACACTACAATTTCAAAAATAAAAGTATTTGTTTCTGGGAAACAGCCCAAAAGCATTTAGAAGACCTTATCTTGTAACAAGTCTTTGAATCGTTTTTTGCTTAATTTTTAGCACATGACATCAATCATTCTGTGTATTCGTTAATCAAGTATTTAGTGTTCAATGAGTGCAGTTCAGCGCCATGCAAAGATTTTAACATTATTTTTTTTGGTACTAATGCTATTCTTTATAGTGAGGACTTTACGATCAAACGAACGATGTGTGTCACTGTATGCTCTTCATTAAAACTCGATCAAACGGCCTTGGGCAGTCGTTCCGTACATTTTCGGCGCACGAGCTACGACGGCAATATGCAAGGAGTTACAAATATTTAAAAAAATTGTAGGCCCTTTAGAAAATTTTAATATACCAAATATTCCTTATTACACTGTCTACTTGGATTGGTTGCAACTTAAAATGATGATTGCCATCTATTGATATTTATTTTGTTCGAAACTTACACTCTTTTGTTTATGTGTACAGTTTGAGTAACTCATTGTAAGGTATTTTTATTAAAAAGACAAGTATATGGTTTTATTAAGTAACGCAATATCAAAATGACTCAGTACAAAGTATAGAATTCCATAGCACATCACACCAACGGCGAATCTTATTTGCATTTGAAGCGCGTCATCAAATTGTGTAAATACATTTTGTAAATAGGTTTTTCCATTGCCTTATCTAGAAACCTAGTATATGATTGTCCTCTCCATCAATATTGGTTTTGGAGAAACATTTTATGGGAAAATCCCGGGTGTCATTTTAATACCAAAGGAGAGGTGAAGATATCTTTAAGTGAGATTACATTATTGATATTATGCATTCCGACTCATAATTCTTCAAACCTTCGTAGTCTATCGCGTTGGTATCTCAGACCGACATTAATAATTCGTTGTTCTTTTAAATCACATCACTCGTACCATATGGTGTTTATTACCTTCTTAATTTGTTATGACATTCATTAGTGCATTCATTACCCTTGTTAAATGGATACGTATGTAACATTTTTTTTATGTTTACAGTCTGGAAAACCGCCACGTAACAATTCAAATTTAGGTACATCAAACAATCCTTAGTGCAATTTAAATAACCTTATGAATTATTTAGATTAATCATTATTATAATATTTTATTGGTTAAGAAACACTGTTATATTAGTATTTGATTTCAGAGCTTTTTTAAATATTAACACATGAAAAAACCGCTGTTAACGTTAGAGTATCAAATTTTTTTTATTTTTTGCCGCCTGATTTAAAAGACTATTTGTGAGAAACAAAGTTTGTGTTCTAAAAGGTAAGCGATACGATCGCCCATAAACAGTAGAGACACCATCCGACACCTTGAATTACAAAGTTTTGTTTGGTATTCCACTGCGCTCGCCATGCTGGGACATGAGATGTTAAGTGTGACGTTCAGTAGTTACACTGACTAAAATGTTCTCTAAACTGAAACACAACAGTGACTACATACTGATAAGTTCCGGTTTCAATAGACATTGCGGTGGTACCTACCCAGGCGGACTCTCACATATGAGAGACCTACCACCAGTAATATAATAATCCTTTCAAATTGGTAAATAGTAACACAGATTTATCTATTTCTATAAGTAGGTATCGGAAATCAGAGGCCCAATTATATTCCAGATGTGTCAGGATCACAAGGACAGTTTAGCGTTTTGTGTTGCTTTTGTATTATAGTCCTTCTGAGTGTTTGTAAGAAAAGCAAAACGCGAGCGGTTGGATCATTTCCTCATAATATAAGGTATGAAATAGTAAATACCACATATTATGTATTTTTATATAGGTATAAACAAGACGTATTTTTTGTGATTTCTTTAAACAGTTAAATGCGAATAACTAAAGGAAATAAATGCCACTGCTGTTAATAAAGGTCGTTAAACAAGAAGATAACTTTTTTATGATAGATTTGTTATCTGGTTATTATTTAGTTTAAATAAAAAACAGATTATATCATCAGCACTACTATGTACTCTTGGATTGTTTTTATATTAAATGGGTTTTATTACCTTTCAGCCGCGACTCTGCCGCGATTTTGCGAGATAAAGGTCTCACTACATGCTTTTCCGAGATAAAAAGTAGCCTATGTCCTTCCCAGAGTATCAAACTATCTCCAGGTCATATTTTATTGAATTCGGTTCAATGGCGTAATAAGCAGGCAGACAAAGTTACCACGAATTTATATTATAATTACGATGTCGACCTTTTTTTATTACATAATAATGTTAATATTTTAAAATTTGTTCAAACTTAAATAAAATAAGCATCTTAACGCAGTCTTCATTTATTTGAGATTGTTATTTTGGCCTCGGTTTATGTATTGGCTTCGGTTTGTGCATTGGATTTGTTTTGTGGGTTGGCTCGGGTGCCTTCGGAGCTCGGTAAAATCTTGCATAGATGTTGTCCCAGAAACGGGCACGCTGCTCCAGTAAAGGTCCTTTGAGTTCCAGCGTTTGCCCGAACGACATGTGTGGCGAACAATTACTAACCACAGGGGGCCACATCGGCAAAGAAGAGTTATCCGGCACAGGCTTACTGAAAAATAAAAATAACGTAAGATTAGAAAATAATAAAAATTAAATTGTAAAGGCTGAACTTATTAACACAAATCTTACCTTGTTCTTATAAAGTTATACCACAAGTCCGCGATAATTGATTTCATATCTTTATATTTTACGGACATGCTAGATTCATCTACAGCAATTCCTCCTTTCTCATCTAACAAAAGAAATTCTTGCGCGCAGTGCCCCGCACCGACAACATGCGCATAAGGAACCGAGGAAACGTTTTTATCAACATATGAGTATTCGTACAAATATATATCATTGTTTCCATTTTCAACCTGTATATTAACTGACCACAACATAGAATGGGCAAAAAGTACGTCCGTGTTAAAATCTAGGTACTCCAAAATGGTATCCTCATTCACAGGTTTGTCTCCAAAATAAAACTCTTTGATAGTTTGCGCAACTTCCTTCTTCTCTTCTTCGTTTCGGAATTGTAAATCTATTGGTAAGAATGGAGTAAAGTCGTCATTCATTTCAACACTCCATTCTTCAAATTCGGGCAACCGCATCAATCCTTCCATATCAGTGAATCCATAAATTACGGGCACTTTTCTATAGTTACCGTTTCTTAAAATATTAATAGGAGCTTCATCTAAAAACATTTCTACTCCAGTATAGCGTTCAACACAAGGAGCAAACACTACACTCGTGTCCTTTTGAACCCTAAATGTATTTCGCAGTAACAGGTCTTCAAACGGAACAGTCGCATAGAATTTTCCTAAAGCATACGTATCGTCTACATTTGAGAAATTTAATATTTTTGCATGCATCTTAGCGTTTTCTACGGGATCAATTTGGACAGAAAATGCACTTATGCTGGATCCACTGCCTGATATGACTTTATTGAATAATCCACGCGCAGATTTTGAAAGCATCAAAAGATCAACTGAAGCTGATCCAGCACTGCATCCAATGATCGTAACATCCTGTGGGTTACCTCCAAATTTCTCAATATTTGTATTTACCCATCGCAATAATGCGACTTGGTCTTTCATCCCAGCATTACCGGGAGCGTCGTTAGTACCAAGGCAAAGGAAACCATGTATGCCAACGCGATAATTAAACGTTACCACAATAACTTTTTTATTTTGTACGAAAGTAGTTGGTTTGATAGAGTCTCCACGTCCATTTTGGAAGGCTCCCCCGTGAACATAAACGGCAACAGGAAGGTTTTTATCGTCTGTGTCGGGTACATGTATGTTTGCTATAAGACAGTCTTCTTGCATGATTTGATTTGTCGTGCTGAGTTCTACTTGTGGGCAGACTATATTTCTGTGTATTGCTTCTAGCGGTTCCTCCCATCTTGGAGGCGGCAGCGGAGCCTGCGAAAATATATTTGCTATAGCGTTTTGCACAAACATTTTAATCTATCAGCGTTTAATAGTTTTTGTTCATTCTTTGTAACGTGCAATAACTACTGATTCATGTAAAAAATAACATAATAATATGATTATGATATATCATACAATGACTATAATCTTTTTTTATTAATATGAACAATTGTTAAATTACTAAAGTATTACGAATAAAACATGTAGCTAAGAGAAAATATTTTTTAAATAACATTTGGAACATATCACGAGACATTATTGGATTGGATTAATTAATCAAACATTGTAAAATATTGTGTTCAGATAGTCACCATTCATTTAACTAACAATTTAGGACCAATCATACCATTACGTTATAAGAAAAAAACTTTCTAGGATTAAATTGATGTGGTAGGAATTTTGTAGCTGAGAGTCCGTCTGTGTTAATAGTAGTGATAAGTCATAAAATATTACCGACTAGCTTTTGCAAGAGGCTCTGCTCGCGTAAAAAATAAATTCCGGGATAAAAATTTGCCTTCTCTAGTATACATTAGTAAAACAGAGAGAAAGGCCATTGAAAATTTAAAGAAATGTAGTCATGCATTTCGTAACCTTGTCATTTACGTACGTATACATAACTTATCTCAAGAATGACTTTAAAGAGTAAATCATAAAATGATTTATCACTGTTCAGGATAGTCATAACTCATATTGTATCTACAATTCAACAATGTTATGATATTGAGCTACTCGATCATATTTCCATGTAGATAGGTTTCTGCCTGCAGATCCGTTCGCGTAAAAATCCGTTTAACAATCCCCCCATCGAGACGAGACGCCATCTATATACTATATCGGAACACAAAAAGCGCGTGACGCGGCGGCGTAGTACTGTGAGATTTCTAATTAAATTTTAATATTTTATTTCTTTCGGTTTGATGGTTTTGAATAAATAAAATCTATATATTAAAGAAAATAAAACTTAAAATTATTTTTTTGTGATTAGATTATTAGTGGTAGTGACGTGATTTAACGCCAACGGGAATTTAATCTATGCTTTGATTAGAAGTTTAGTTATTACTACTTCCTAACAACTACTCAATATAAATAATCAAATTTATATCTATTAGATTATTTATATTGAGTTATATACGGCTATTAAAGCAGTCCTTTGATTAGAATGCATGTAATTGCAAAATAAAGGATTCGCATTCGTAAACGGAATAAGCCCCTGACTATTTATATATCGACGGTTAAAAGGCTACTTGTCTTAAGCGACATTTTTTTGTGTGACACTACATTTCATATATATTTAAAATCACTACTTTAATTTATATTTTTTAACCTAGTTAAATTTTTTCCAAAGAAAATGTCGCTTAAGTCAATTAACTTTTTAACTTTTTGTCGATATTATGTTCTATTATATTTTTTTCAGTAAAACAAGTCATGTAAAAATAGAGGTCTATCTGTTATATATATTGTTTTAGTCATATGATTTTTAGTCTAAAAAGTCTCGATATAGAAGATTATGACATGCAACATGATAAACTTAAATCTAATTAAAAATAAAACATTCACTTACTTTAAATCTATGCGGCCCTGTAGGCGCGGTTGCGTAAGGGACGCCGTAAAACACGAAGAGGTCACCGGCGGGGTCCTTATAACCTCGCACGGGACCCTGAGCCGTGACTACTAGCCGCGATACACTCTCCTCGATCTCTTGTGCGACCACACATAATGCTACCAGAAATGACCAAGACAGAGCTCTGTTCAACATCTCCGCTTCTACTGACGCTATGCCAAAACTGACATTTGTATAAATATCATCTATGTTTATCACAGCTCGATAACCTCCCGCTAAATAAAATTAATCAATATTGACACGTCGAGTCATCTTTATTTGAAAAACACTCAAACGCGCTACGTCATAAAGTTTAAGAGGAGATTGATACACCTCAACCAATGGAAGATATTTATCATCGTATCCTAATAACATAACACTGATATTTACATATCATTTTAAATTGAATTCTAGGCAATTCAGGAAAATAATATAAAAAATGAATAACGCCTAGAACTCATTATAAGTATATTAGGCAAAGACATTTTTGGTTTAGTGGTCGTGTTAAACATTTAGCTTATGAAGTGACCTGGCATGATCCCGGCAATTATTCGGAGTCTTTAATCTTTTACCATCAGAGATAATCATAGCTATAATCTTCTTTTCAAATATTTGAATAACAAATATATTATAGTATCTTTAAAATAGATGTTTATTGTTGCTTGCCTGTCTGATAATTACCGTTTACCTATTCTACAATTGTTTAAAAGCATGCATTATGAATTGTCTTTATCTAATGTAATTGATTAACTATAGAAAGAACAAGCAGCAACGAAATTCCATTTTATTTGAAAGTACATTATTCCTTTTCTTTTGTGTATAATTTTCACTATCATACAAAATAAAATTATGCCGGATGAACAGAGATTATTCTTTCAAGAATTATTTTTATGGCATTTAAGATTTTTGACACTTGTTTAAGATTTTAACTATATTATATTCTGAGGTAAGCTATTCGGCTTGACACATTGTTATCGGGGAAGGTACGGACGAAAAATCTGACACTACCTTGGGACTGTTAATCGGGCTCACGGTAGTAAATTACGTTACTAGACTTAAGAATTATCATGTCTTCTCACTTTCTATGGACTTCTGACAACCCCAAGATGTTCCAGTATAACCGACCTATTTCTTCCTCCAACTCGAGAATCTTCTCGTCAGCCCTCAATAAACGAATGTTGTTTTTACAATGGCCATTCATCATCGGAGGTGGTAGCAGTCTTATCCGGAGATTCTTAAGACCCCTGCCCCGCCGTTACCGTAGCCGTTACCAGGGCCAGGAATGGCGAAGTTACTGGAACTGAAGGCCAGGTTTAGGTGTTACTATTCATAGGGGGGTTTTGCCTACACTTGCCACGCTTGGCAGGCGACTTTGCGAGCGCATGGTGCACCTTCTCGCTCTGATTATGCTGCTGCACGAAATCGACCGATGGCATTTAGCTGCGCCATATCTGTGATGGTTATTCCGCCATCCGCCGGTAACCAGAACCTCATCCATTAAGTAGCAGGGTGAACCACGCAGATGTGAGGTTGGTTTGTGGTCCGCGAGATGAAGGATTCCATAGGCCCCAAATCTAAAACCCACTATAAGACATTTCAAAATTAGTTTGACCATTAAATTTGCAATTATGCGCCATTACAACTTCAAATTATTTTTATTAATTTTTCCCGCAGTTTCACCTGCGCGAATGAGTTTCTCTGGTATAAAATTATCGCTATAAATTTTCCTGGAACATAAAGTAACATATATCATCATAGGGTTTCAAAGTATCTCTATACCAAATTTCATCAAAATCCGTTCGGTAGTTTTTTAATTTATCGCGTTCAGACAGACAGGCGGGGGACTTTATTTTACAATATGTTTGTTAAATATTTATGTTATAAATAAATGGCTTAACAATAGAACTCTAGTAAAGAATAAAATCACCTTTAACGCAAATATAATACATTAGCACGTGCGCGTCAAGCGTACTACAGATAAAATCATTGTGATATCATAAATATGAGATATCCTGGTCCTACGTGAGGTTGATAACTGAAGTGTTTTGTTTTCCTAACATAGCGCGTTGTACAATTTAAAATTTATTTATATACTATGTGTTCCACGCGACTTCGTCCGCGCGAAATTTAACTTTATCCGTGGTGCTTTATAACTAGCTTGTCTAGTTGTAAACGTCCCTATACTTGAGGTTAAAACGCCTCCTTAGATTATGATTTTGTCACCCGCATTGTTATGGAGGGAAGTGGACAATTAATATTCCCAACTCCTCCCTATCTTTCTATTTGATTTATTTCGTTGCGGGATAATGACCTATTAGTTTTCCCTGAGACTCGCCGAGCTTCACTGCTCGGTGTCATAAAATGCGTGCCACTGCTGATCCTGGCTTACAGGAGTTATAGCTTATATGTAAATCTAGAACATGATCTACCCGTGTGCCAAATTTCATCCAAATCCATTCAATTGTTTCTACATCTACTTCTAACAAACATTCAACCATTATCACAAATTTACGCAATTAACATATTAATTAGATGTTTAAATTGACCCCCTAAGACAGGCAGGCAAAAAACAAAACGATTCGTTTCTGTATAAAATTGTTTGAAGGCCCAACATCACAGTAACCTTGATTAGAAGATTAATTTGCTACTATGATTATGGTTGCCTGATCCAAGCTAATCATTTCCTGGACATTTCTGGGGCCACGAACGGAATCAGAGTTTTCGTCTTTGGTCCGAGACTAAACTAAGTAGGAATTACCTAGAACTATTGGTTGATGAAAAAAAAATACTTTTTTTGAAAAATCTTTTTCACTTCACCCGCACTCCGCGCTCCCCTCGCCTCTGGCTAATCGGCGAGCGACGCGAAGCGAGCCACTCACCCCTCTCTTCGCTCACCTAACGCAGTGCGAGCACGCTGTTTGGTTTGACTTTTGTAGCCGTAGTATCGTAACTTTGTGAACAAAACTAGTATTTTTTCATTCCGGGACAGCAAAATAAAATTACTGGACACGGGACAACACGCAAAATTCCGGGACAATCCCGGAAATCCCGACCATCTGGCAACCCTAACTATGATGCCTCTCAATACTGTACAAAAAACGGCGACTGAATTAGAAGTAATTGTATTTCTTGTGATCTTGTTTACCGCATCAAAGCGATTACTATGCGCGGCGGGGAAGTCCCCCGATATTTCCACTAGATCTGTCTATTCCTCAATATATTTGGAAACAACTATTTATAGCAATTGCTATGTGTATTTATTATTTGCACTCCGCGGATGGTGACTTGCATAATATGTTTAAAACCTTTGGATTTGCGGAGGAAAAGTCGCATCCAACGTTAAGTAAGGTTCTTGTAAATAGTATGGAACCCACACATGTCGTACACATACCCATATTTAATCATCAAACGAAAATAAAACTAAAACCACTTTAAGTATAAATTTTAATGAGCTGAATAGTGAAAGTTTGAGACATGGAATAAAAAATCTAAAACCGTTTGTAGTTTTGTTTTCCCGAATTCATTACATACCGTACTTTATACTCGCCGGAATGGTGACTGCTATAGAAATTTTCAGGGCTTCAAAACTTCGTTAGAATAAAAACGTCAAATAAAATATATGTAAAACTTACCTGTGGTGGGAATTAGAACCTAAAATCACCGCCATAGGAGGCCGATGCCTTATTCATTAGGTAGCATGGGCTTGTTGCCATTTAAATGGCATAAGCGACTTGTTTGCATAAATATGAATAATGATTATGAACATAAGACCAAAACTTGACATTGTTTTTCAGTTGTTACATGTCACAGTTACAGCCGATTTGAACAAACAATCCCAATCTTAGTATGTGAACCGATCCGAGAATAAACCAATTAAAATAAGTCATTTGTAATAATATAGTAAAAACTTTATTATGATTGATCTATGTTCGCGATAGATCCAACAAAGCGATTGGGATCATTTATTTAAATCGGTAGATAGTCTCTACTACTTCGCTTCATTGAAGAAAAAATTCAGTGATATTAAAATAATCTAACTAATGGCAAATCTTTTTGACAATATTACATTTATTTCAAGTAAAATACTTTACGACGCCATCGCTGTCTAAAAACCGAATAAAAAATTCAAATATTTCCCTAGGGGACAAATTACCGGGATAAAAAGTAGGACCTGTAATCCGTGTGCCAAATTTCTGCGTTTACTTCTGTAAACATGTAAACATTTTCACAAACATTAGGTTTTATAACATCAATAAAGTGATAGCAATAAGTTATGATTGTTATTATACATATTTAATTATACATTAATTATTCTCTAATTACAGCAAATTTTTATCACTATAATTGCAGTCAACCAAGAAAATAATTGATTATGTATTTGAATAAATGTAAAACGCAAATAAATAAAAAAATCAACGTCTTTATTTCTTATCACAATGGCTTTTACAACCTCGATAATTTTTTACTGAATCATAACTTACTTAACGTATTGACATAAGGTAGACTTTTAACTATAACAAAAAATATGCAATATTTTTTTTACTTATAATATTTAAATATTGACAATTTCGAGGAAATGTACCTATACAATTAACATCACTCATTTTTTATTTATTGGATATTTTTTATTTTTGTAAGTGAAAAGATTTAATTTACAAAAAAAAATGCCTCCTAGATGAAGTTTAAGATTTGGAGCCTTTTATACATATATGCATATCATAATAAGTATAGTTAATATAATAAATATACCTTATAACTCTGTGTGTCGAATCGGCGGCTTTGGTGGTGGTATGGGTGCTCGATAATACTTCTCGTATAAAGCGTCCCAGAAATGTACTCGGTCGTTTAAATCTCCTTGTTTTAATTCTATAGTTTGCCCAAGAGACACGTACGACGATCTATCAACTTCGACTGGTGGCCATGGCGGCAGCGAAGAATTTTCTGGCACTGGTTTCCTGTAAAATTATTGAAAACTTGTTTAGTTACGTACTTTTTAAAGTATGTATTGTTTTTATTATGATTTTATTTTTACTTTTAAATAATAGGGTATTTGCATGTGAGTAAAAATCCAAAAAGATATAAATAAGATAGTTTAATCAGAAAGTAATCGGAAAATAGTAGTTTCAGTTCATAAAATTGTAAAATAAATTTTTAAATTCAATTCAAAGTTTTGAGTTTTTTAATCTGTTTTACAAATATGCGAAACTATTGCCGCCATGTCATGACGTCATTAAGGCAGTAAACTACTTGAAGTGTCAATACGCGTTCACTATTTCTAATTTATCGAAATAGACAAATTTTTCTGACAATAAATTTAGATCTTTTCTCGCAAATTGTAACCAAGTTTTCCTCATAGTTATATCAGTTCGCAGTTGAAACCACATTTTTTTGGCTATTTACACTAGTATTCTTACATTCAGGAACATTTCTAGATGTTCTATCTTAAGATTAATTTGAGACACTTTTCAAAAAAAAATAATAATACCCTATTGATCTAATTTTTAAGCTGATACAGCGTAAATATTTGATAAAGCGATTTCAGCAATGTTGTTGGCTAGCCTTTACCAGGAAACCAACTTTTTAGAAGAGTAAGATTTTATATAAATCTTAAAATATGAAAACATAGAGAAAATAACCTTATTAGTTAAATATAAGTAAACACTTAAGGCGATACCTCAAGGTCCATTTTCATACATTTTGTTTCGGCTTTAATCTGGGTAACTAAACAAGTATTGGCAAGTAAAGAATTTAAATTCACGTCTAGTTAGTGATTAGTTCTCGCAGTTGAAGAAAAACGTAAAAATAATTAATAATCATGGATATTTCTGCCTTTAAAATTTCGTCATATTAAATTTTAAAGGCCGAAATATCCATGATTATTAATTATTTTACGTTTTTCTTCAACTGCGAGAACTAATCACTAACTAGACGTGAATTTAAATTCTTTACTTGCCAATACTTGTTTAGTTACCCAGATTAAAGCCGAAACAAAATGTATGAAAATGGACCTTGAGGTATCGCCTTAAGGGAAAATCAGCCAAGACAAATCTTGAGCTTCAATTTATACTAGGCTCCTATGTTTAAGCAATTGCACTGTTCAAAATTGAATTACATCAATTCAAAATAACAAGTAATAGAAAAAAGATAAGAAATTATATTTTTAAATTTATTTTAAAATCGTGTATGTTATTATAAACAAATTTCAGGATTGTTAGGGTATATTAGACTTAGCATCTATTTGGTTCTTAATTTGTTTATGTCGTCAAAGTTCACAACCACACATATCCTTAATTTTGGTATTAGCTCCCCCGTTTTAAATTATGTTTCTAATGGGATATTATTACTTTTTATAAAGAAATTATAATTATTCATCATTCAAAGTGATCTGTATCCAAACGATCTGCATTCCGACTAGCTTACATCATTTTAATTAATAAGTTGAAGTATATTTCCTTACATATATGGATAGTTTTTATAGTGATGTTTGTAGTACATTTCCAATTGATAATAATATCTATCAAACATTTATAGTCAATAGGACTTGAATCTGGGGTTGTGGAAATCACAGACTTTGAGTAATTTCAAGTAGAAGTACATACGTAGCAAGATTATTGATTATTTCCGGCGTGTCAGTTGCTGTTTGTTATCTAAGTTATTATTATTAGTTATCTAAGTTTTATAATATATCAATAATTGAGTACACAAAACTATAAAAGTAATCTTTTGTCATGGAACCCATTCTCTATCGAAAATAAATGTTTTTGACAACACCTATGTTAATACTCAAATCGTAATATACAGGGTAATTTTGATATCGCGTTACTAAATGAAACCACATACTTATCTACTTGAAAATAACACTTTGCAATAAGTTCCTTGAGCCGATGATGTAAAATAAAAAAGTGTAAGTTTTGAACAAAATAAATATTAATAAAAAGTCATTTTAATTTTGCGCGCTTTAATGCCATTACTACTACTGTAAGATAATTCGTCGCAGCGGCAGCATCATACTTCCAGTTAGAAATACATTCACGCACATGCCATATTCGCATTAAAGTACAAAATGTTCAAAAAATCAGAAAACAAAAACCAGGAATTTTAGTGTAAATATTCATTATTACTGGATGATTTTAGATAAAACGTCAGCAAAGGTGAAGACGAGTATGTGGTTTTATTTAGTAACGCAATGTCAAAATGACCCTGTATATTTTTTTTGTATTTTTCCTTCGTATAAACACAATTAAGCCAAATTTCTAGGTCATCTGGAAAGGGTTAGGTTTTTGATCTACATGTCAGTTAGACAGTGATAAAAATGTCGATCTTTAGATGTTATCTCAATAACCTTTTGAATTGTATTTATGCAATTTGACATTCCAGTTTATCTAAGGGGTTTTAATAAATAAACCAATTTTTATGTGTTTATATAAATTTTGAGAAATAAAAGCGCCGAAAGTCGCTCCTAATAGTTCGTTATAAATAACGTTAGGCTGCTGCCTCTATAGTTTCTTGTTCTTTGCTTGGCTGACACGCTGCTGCGTGTCCAGATTGTTACCAACATAAACAGAAATTACCACGGCACTATGACTGTATTCACAAAAGTTTGAATACAGTCAAAGTGCAGTGCGGTGTCGTAAGTGTTGTTAGTCGAATTTCTGAGTGGTGTTAATGCTTATGGTTACCTAGTCACGCCGTTTGTAAACATACGACAGGCGAGTGAATTTATTAAAAGAAGGCTAGCTTCGATTAGCCAATAGCTATACCTTGACTTATCGTAGTTTATTATTGTTAACATAATACATATTTACCCTGTTTTGATGAAGTTGAACCACAACTCAGATATGATTTTATTAGATTCATGCTCTTTATCAATATTGTTACCATTCTGTTTGACTTCGCCTTCCAATACATCTGTTAGTTGACGGCAATGAGTTGCGTCTAATAAGTTTGTAAACGGCACCCCCGGGAGTTTGGCCTTGAGTGTATATTTGTACAAAAATATTTTATCATGACCTGCTTCGACATGTAATCTGATAGTCTTTGAAGTAGTATATGTCGTTAATACGTTACTAATGTAATCAATTACACTTGAAACATTAATATCTTTGCTTATCGGCTTATCACCGAAATAAAATTCTTTAATCTTTATCGCTACTTGTCTTTTCTCGTCTTTGCTTTCAAATTCTAAATCAACGGGCAGGAATTCATAGAAATTGGTATTCATTCTTTCATGCAAAATATCAAAGTCCGACTTCTGCAATAAACCGTCTGTATCATCGAACCCATATAATATTGGAATCTTACGATATTTTCCTCGTTTTATAATATTGACTGGGGCGTCATCTAAGAATACGTAATCTTCTTTCGTATCTCGCTCTACGCATGGAGTAAACCTGTTAGCAAAATTGGTCTTATCGTTAAACATCTCTTTAGTTAATAATTCCATGGAGATTTCTTTATACATGTCTTCCAAAGCGTATACATTATCCACATTAGTAAAATTTAGAGATTTAGCAAATACTTTAGCTGTCTCTAATGGATCGGTTTGCATTGCAATGAAGCCATTATTAGGACCGTATGCTAATATCATTTTATGAAATAAATTTTTGGTAGACTTGGACAATATGAGTAACTCCGCTGAAATTGCTCCCGCGTTACAGCCGACAATGGTAATATCGTCCGGGTTTCCGCCAAAGTTAGCAATATTTCTTTTAACCCAGCGTAAGAGTTCAACTTGGTCCTTCATACCCGCATTACCAGGAGCTCCTAACGTACCCAAGCACAAAAATCCATTAACTCCAAGTCGGTAGTTAAATGTGACACCAATAATATTTTTCTGAGATACAAATTTTGTAGGTGGCGTCATATCGCCATAACCTACTTGGAAAGATCCACCATGTATATAAACTACCACTGGCAAGTTCTTTTCTTGAGTATCAGGAATATATACGTTTGCAATGAGACAATCTTCTTGCATCTTCTTATTTTCCAGATTGAGTGATGGGGTACGTGCTTGAGGGCAAATGATGTTTCTATTAGTAGCTTCAAAGGGTTGAAGCCATGCCGGCGGCGGTAACGGGGCCTGTGTTATTTAAATAATTAGTTTGAGAAACACTTGTACGTTAATTGGATTGAGGTGTTCTATTTTAAATTGTTAATTTAAAGAAAGTATACTAAGAAAATGTAATTGATGAGACAAGGTAATCTGATAATAATTATTAAGTTAACATCATTGATAAAGTAAATGAGGTCATTAATAAAGTTTTGTTGACCAAAAATAATCCTAAATCTAAATATATCACCTCGAAGGTGACTGACTGACTGACATAGTGATCTATCAACGCACAGCGCAAACCACTGGACGCATCGGGCTGAAATTTGGCATACAGGTAGATGTTACGACGTAGGCATCTGCTAAGAAAGGATTTTTATTAATTCTACCCCCAAGGGGATAAAATAGGGGATGAAAGTTTGTATGAAACTTTGTCAATTATAAACCGATCGGGCTGAGACTTTACATGCATAAAGCTACTATGACGTAGACATCCCCTAAGAAAGTATTTTGATAAATTCAACCCCCATAGCGATTAAATTAGTTTGAACCTATCAGTAACGGGAAAATATGTAGCAAGACTTTTATCCTGGAAAACTCCTTCACGCGGGCGAAGCCGCGAGCAAAAACTATTATAATATATAATTATAATAACATGGTAATCTATTTTGTTCCAATGAATTAATTGAAAGATAATGCATTTTTTACAAATTGCTAATTGATTATAATAACGTCAAACAAAGTAATTAAAACCTTTTAAAATGTATGAATGGGTTCAACTTCAACAAGACTGTCTACGCAAAAAAAAACCCTTTATCATTGGAAAAGAATTGAATCACCTGAAACTTAAATATGCCAGTTGGAGCTGTACCGTAAGGTATGCCATAGAAGACGAAGACATTTGTGTCAGGTTCCTTGTATCCACGCACGCTACCTTGTGAAGTTTTTACTAGCTTTGATTCATTATTTTCACCTTCAACACATATAAAGGTTACAAAACACAACAAAAAATACGTGTAAAGCGACATATTGATTATTTAATACTAAGCTATGAAATGAAAAATTATCGATAGATAACAACACTTCCTTTAATATTTGGTTTAATTAATTTGTTATTTTTGCAATTACAGTTATTCATCTGACCGTTGACGAAGTTTCATGACACTTTTATGTATTTATAAATCATTTGGGTTTACATTCATTTAATTAAAAATCAACAACGATTAAATCATGATGTCAGCTGCATACAATGAAGGAGCGTGGGTCGTAAAAAATGATAAAATGAACTTCGTAAAGACAATGGTATACTACACCCTCATTACAGAGAAGAGCTATAAGGCTCCAAAGATTTGAGAAGATTATAATCATTAGCTTTCAAGACTATTGGGATTATCGATGTCGAAAATTTCATAGTTTTAGGAATCAGACGAAAAACAATGTCAAATAGGAAAGATGAAGGTCGCGAACATTCTGAACAGAGCGCCGGAGTTTTATCATTTAATAGTTACTGGTTGCGATAACCATATAAGCAAAATATTATCGTGTCATTTATTATCATAATTAATTTTTAGGTTTTGCCCGCATCTCTACCTTTGCTAAAATACGAACTTTACCACATAAGGAAGTACCCGCAACAAATTTTCAGGTGTACATAAATGTATCTACTCACACTTACAAGGGCTTCACACATGATGCTGAGGGCATCTTTCGTTCCGCGAGGACTTCGGTGGGGCACCGCACTGGAACGGTAGATAGCGGCGCAGACGTAGTTGGAAGTGGAACGGACTGCCGATGCGGAGGTCCGCAAGTCCAAAATTCAAGGGCACCTCACCTCTGAATTTTCTAAAGATTTTAAGATATTTGTATTCTTTACGAATTATCGCTTGCTTAAACGATGAAGGAAAACATTGTGACGCATATCTAAGAAGTTCTCTATACGAATTTTGAAGGTATGTGAAGTCTGTCAATTCGCACTAGGGCAGCGTGGTGGACTAAGGCCTAAACCTTATTAATAGTAGAGGAGACCCGCGTCCAGCAGTGAGCAGTATAAAAGGAAGGCGATGTTATACCTCTGTGCCTCGGAAAACACGTAAAGCTGTTATCTCCTGCGCCTAATCTGTCTCCGGAACTGCCGTCTCACCGGACTACGAGAATGAAGGAATAGGGTCCACCTATGTAATGCACACACAATTGTGCACTATACCTAATACCTCCTGCGTACCGGGCCGTTGATATTGGCTACCGTGGCCAAAAATCTGCTAGGAAGTATTCATTCATTCATTTAAATATTAAAGAGAAAAAAATATTCGGTGTTCTGTTGTAGCTCATTTGCAACAGTTAGGCTAGTCTTGAAAACACTTTGTGGTACAGTCAGCAACAGAAGTCGTTGAACATAATTTGTTTCCAATATTTCTTAATCATTATCATTTACCATAAGTTACTGATTACATTAAATTCAAAATAACTTGTCATAATTGAACGACAAAAGTAGCTGAACGCAGACAAACCATTGAATGTCAAATATTACTAGCGAATTCTTTTTATGATCTGTAATAAATACAAATGTGTCTGAAATTAGCACATTCTTTGTTTTATATAAGTACAAGCTTTTTTCCTGTTCATTAAATTGAACCTATCAAGCTTCAATACACCCATCTCGCGAAACGTAGCGCACCGCGTTTTGTACTATCAAAACATTGCCGAATTAATACAACAGTCCAGAATATCAATTAAATTGTTATTTTATAACATATTAGCTTTGGCTCGCTGCTCCGCCCGCGTGAAAAAGTTTTTCAAGGTCAAAAGTCTTGCTTTATATTTACCCGGGATCGAAAGTAGCCTATAGCACTCAGGAGTAGTGTAGCTTTCTATTAGTGAAATATTTTCAAAATAAGTTAAGTAGTTCCTGAGTTTAGCGCATTCAAACTAACAAATTCTTCAGGTTAATATAATAGTACATATTGAAGTTAATAACCAGAATTATATATTTTTAAGTATGGGCAAAACATCATAATATATTAGTAAGTAATATTATAACATTAATAGGAATAGGTTAGTTACATTTTAAACATCCTATTTTATAGAGCACTGGCCGGTTTAAGAAACAAATGTGTAAATTCAAAATTATTCTGGCAGGAGATTCTCTTCGAAGGATTCAACGTAAACGTCAATTTCTTTTTCATAATTTTTCAGCCAATCCTTTACTTTGGTGTCCATATTGAAATGATAACCTTAATCTGTACTCTTGGTAAGTGATTTTTGGTCCGTTTCAGTGTTCAGGTGTTTTGTAAATTAGTATCTGTTCATCGACTTTTGTTGCTGATCGTACCAAACACTTACTTGCAGTTTGTTTGAGTCACCGCGTTATTATTACCAGCCTTGAGACCCGTTCCCATTATAATTCATTAGTTAGGGCAGGGGTAGATATTAAGCCACCTTATTTAATTTTATACCTTATTAAGCTACTTATGGCAATTAAGCTACCTTAATTAATTCGCAAACGTTTTACATTTTGTATTTGGCTACCCCTGTATCTAGGAGAGCCTAGAGGAGAGTATCTAGAGGCCCAGGACTATGGGAATGAGGTGTTAGACTTTAGAAGTTCTGTGTTCTATTATAATTTTATAGAATATGTTATAAACTTGTCTATTTACCCAGTAGCATAGTATAGCTTCTTGCCGCCCGGGGCGTATCCAAAATTTCCGCATCAAGGCAGCGGGTGAGAGAAAAAAAAAGCCATTTCAATATAGGTACTTAACTTTGCATTTAGTATAACTATAATACTAATTCAAAGTTAACTTATCGATTTTGTAAAGGTTGAATATTATCCATATTTATATATGGGTATGAATCCTCTTAACAAAGAGTGAAAGCAAAGAAAATAATAATAATGTTAAAAACAAATAATAAGTAAGTACTTACCTAATTTTTGTTTGTCATCACGCTTAGCTAAATCCTCCAAAACATAATCGAACTCGATGATAATATGTCTTTACCATGTAATTAAGATAATTATATCTTAATTGAAATACCGCTCCCATATTAGCATTTGATGGGCATGATAAAAATAAGTAAAATATTTAAGGCCGCGTCTTATAATGTGTCGATTTGAGATTTTTAAGTGAGAAGGAAATCTTATATATACATATATAGTAACTCGTGCAAGATTTTGGTTTGAAATACAACAAACCTTTTGCACTCTTGCGAGCACTTCATATGGGAAATAAGATAACACTACGTCAATTCTCACGTGCTACACGTCATTTACTTATAAGATATCAATATAATTCGTATTTAAAAATAATCAAAACAAACCGAACTTTTGATTTCTAATCCGATAATCTATTGATTGCAATATTTACTGTTATGTTTGGTTTAGGATTCCGCCCGTGTGTCAGTTAACTCCGTATAGACTTTTCCAGAATAAATCGTATCTTTAAAATATATTCAAAAGTTTAAACATTTTGATGAATCTTTTAAATAATTGCCGATAAACCTCCCCGTAACACAGGACACACGCGACGTATGTGGTCCGTCTCCGCCTTATGTCCCTCAGTTCTCTACTTAACTACATGTTAAACAATATTTACAAAATAATATTTCATATTTTGCAGTTATGCGATTTTTATTACAATCATTGGTTTTACCATAATAATCCAACGAACATTTGTGTCTTCATGTATATTCGTTTCGGATTCGAAACCATTATCCGCCCGATCCATCGGATGAATGGACAAAACACCCCGGGGCCGTCCAGTATGCGCCGACAAACGCCGCCACGGGTTTTAGTTGGCATGAAAGTGTAGGGCATATAGGGACCCTAGTCCCTAGGGACTGGGTCCAATGCTCGGTCGGTTGATGCAATACTCCCGAACGTCGACATCGGGCCGTAAGACCTGTGAAATCAACATAACCGTTCCATTCAACACCAAAGTGATAGTAGCGATAAAGCGTCTTTTGCCCGCGTCAAAAAAAGGCTAACCTCGTTTATAGGAATCGACAATTGAACACTCCCTCTTACCTTATTTTGAAGTAAACCCTTTTTAGTTAATTTGAATGGAGATTTTTTATTAGGACACGAAAATATAGGTACTAACCATTTGAGGCTTTTTTGTTAAGCTACTTTTTTGGCTGACTGCACATTGTACAATTGGCAGGACAGGATACAAATTGACACGAGTCCCTAAACACGTGCCAATCATTGATCGGCTTAAGGTTATAAGTGGCCTGCCAACATGGCAGTTATCGTATCGCATTCCGATCAGTACATTCGATATCTGACGATCTAAATAATGACATTGGTTCACAATCTTAATATAATCTATATATAAAAAAATGAATTGCTGTTCGTTAGTCTCGCTAAAACTCGAGAACGGCTGAACGGATTTATCTTAACTTGGTCTTGAATTATTCGTGGAGGTCTAGGGAAGGTTTAAAAGGTGAGAAAAATTCGAATAATTGCCGGGAAAATCCTCAAAACATCATTTTTCTATTTCCCATACAAACGTTTTCTAACTAATACGTAGAGTCAATTTGAGCTTTATTGCTATTGTATAAAGTTCACTGTTGTCTAAGCAATGTAGGTGTGTTCCTAACATCAAAGCAGTGTGCGTTGGAGCACAGAATATAATAATGTAATGTCGCGTTCTGAAACTCAACAAAAGTGATATCGCGGACCCGACTAAATTGAACAGTCACAAAATTTAATATATCATTAGTTATTTGGTTGGCTTCACGATATTATTTCTTTTGTTTTACTTTAAAATGCATGTTTTCGTTATGGACAATTTTTGAGCTACTTTTGCATATCTATACTTGTAATAAATCTGTAGAGAGGTCAATTCTGTACATGAAATATATTTCCAAAATAACTGGGGGTGATTAGGGATCGATACTGATGCCAAAAATGCAATTAGTAAAATTTTTGTCTGTCTGTCTGTATAACCGTTATAGAAACAAAAACTACTCGACGGATTTTAACTTAACTTGGTACAATTATTTTTCATACTCCTGAGCTGGTTATAGTATACTTTTCATCACGCTACAATTAATAGGAGCATAGCAGTGATGGAAAATGTTGGGAAAACGGGAGAAGTTACTCCATTTTTTAAGCTTCCGTCATTTCGTGTGCAACCTTAATGGTTAAAAGTTCCTTCGATTTCACCAGGATCCCATCATCAGACCCTGACCGGACAATCGGACCACCTGCATACCACCATAAATTAAAAAAACATCCCGACAAATTGAGCACCTTCTCCATTTTTGAAACCCTAAATCCACGCGGGCGAAGCTGCGGGCGGAAGCTAGTATATAATAATAATACCATCCCTTTATACCATACTGGCCCTACTGAGCACCGGCCACTACTACTGAGAAGGTTTAAGTTGGCAGGCTTCACTCAAATCAAATCAAATCAAATCAATTTATTTTACCATCAAATTTTTTCTTGGAGAATTCTCAGGTATGTAAGTTCCCTATGAATGTTTTCTTTTTCCGTTAAACCGAAGATTCATTGATAAACAATACATGCGTAACTTCGAAAAGTCAGAGGCCTATATGTGCGTTGGGTTTCGAACCTGTGGGTTTGAAACCTTATGATATTCATATCGACAGACCTTTCCATTCCTAATTACCCTATCATGCACTTGAATCTCACAACCTAAAGTAGTCTTAAAGAATTAGAATTCGCTTTTGTCGGGCAGGTGAAACAATAATGAGTTTCTCTGCTCGATATCAGATCGGAGTCAAGTGTTTGTACCCGATAAGGAGATAAGCACGCCCCCTATCACATCTTTGGACAGAATACACACTGCGAAAAGTAAGAGCACTAGTTACGCCTCTGCCTATCCTTTTGGGGATAAAAGGTGTTAGTAAGCGTACGAGACATAGAGATATTAAAGGTGAGAATGGAATGGCTTTGGGGCAGACAGTAATTTGTCATGAACCGGGCTCCACTGTAATTGCCACATAAATCAATCAATCACGGTTATCACTGACTTTGTGAATATTGTATCTACTACTTACAATTGTCTTGTAAAGCTAGGATGCACTATTATTATAGTGAAGCGAAATAATAGAAAGTATGTAGCTACGGCCCCCAAAAAATGTTTTTCTTGACAAACGCAACGAGTAACCTAAAAATTAAATAAAAGGGTTTGCTTAACCAAATCATTTTGAAAGTTTTATGATATTCAAAAACAGTTGAAATATTATAGATAATGTGATGTTAGAACAGAAGCAATTACGATAAAATACAAGATGTAACACTTATTTACAGAAATACTTTTACAAAGATGTCATCAACCGATCGATACGAGATTCAATGATGCATATAATTTGGGCCATGTATAACTTATAAGTACTGTAATCTAGAGGTTTTATGTTAGATGCTCATAAACATAACGAAATCTCAAAAAAGCATATCGGAATTCAGAAAATTACATCCACTCTAGACCAACATATGTTGATTGGTAGATAATTGCTTTCGCGTTCGTCTTTATATACTTTGTATAAAGAGCCATAAATAAAACATAATCTCAATCGCTTTGGCCTCGAAATACCCTAAATACTACTATATACCTAGAGCTTTCATACTAAGTCGGTATTTTACAATATGCTTAATAATTTCTTATCAGGAAGATTTAGATTAAAGTTTATTGAAAAATACGTAAACGTATTTGTAAACTAGGATCGAATGACAATGCGTCATATTAATGTATTTTCACCCACTCAATAGGTTACGAGATTATTATAAAATAGTGACCGTACATGTCCGGTTCCCAAAATTGCCCAGTTTTAAATTTCCTACTAAAACTTTTCAAATGATTTCGAATTATGTGTGTTATAACAGACTTATAAGTCTGCGACGAAAACGAAGTTGCATCTACAATTAGTTCCAACATGCGTGATCTAACCGCACCGCCATTTTAATAATAATTGATATTTTTCTGTGGTATTTATTGAGTTATTACTTATATCCATGAAATAAACTCTATAAAATAAAAGCAATTTATAATGCATTGTTTTCTCTATTGCAATAACATACTTACCTAATCTGTTCATCGTTGAATTATTAGTAGGGGAAGGGCGGGTAATTGGAGTCAGCGGGCAATCGGAATCACACGCATACCTACGAAACTACGCACCCGAAACCTAGGAACATGCCTATAACACCCCCCTCTACACCCGCCGGCCCCGTCGCGAACGCCCCCCGCCAGTTACCGCTGCCCGTCGCTGAGAGATAGTAGTGTGTTGTTTTCGCGCGTTGTCAATGTAATATTACGTAAAAATATTATTAGAGGTGAGTGTCGTTTTTTTAAGTTTACTAAATTTTGTATATTGTAGAAAGGTAGTCTGTATGTTTAAAATTGTGATAAGCGTCTTATATTACGATTCAAACTTAGGTTTTTTTTATATTGTTATTATTTTGTTGGCAGTATAATAGCGGCTAATAAGAGTCAAGTGACCCCCATTGTCCGCAAAAGACTAATGTTAATATTATTGTTTCTAGATGCCGAAAGTACGAGTAAGGAGCACATCAAAACTATTAGATTTATCAGCTGTAAGTGAATCAGCGCAAGTAGTTATCTCTTCCCCGACATCACAAGACAAAGAGTCGTCTGATCCTACGTCAAATGTTCAATTTTCCGATTTTATAAAATTACCAGAGAAAACAACTGTGGCTAAAGAGAAACAGCGTCGAAAGAAGCAGCATGCTACTGTATTAACCTCAACTCCACTGAAGAAAGATTTGATAGAAAAGGAAAATAAAAAGATAACAAAAATACAGAAAGAGCAAGAGAAAGAAAAAAAGAAATGGAAAGGTAAGGGTCAGGGGAAGAAGACTAAGGTGCAGAAGGGTGAGGGTCCCCAAAGGGCAAAGAGACAGGTTCTTCAAGATTCAAACGATACATCAGTCTCAGACACTAACACTAACGACTTGTGCCAGGATGACGAAAATGATGATGCAGAAGACGCAGGAAATAGATGCTTGATATGCTGTGAATTTGGACGAAACAATGAGATGTGGTACCGCTGTACCACATGTGGATTGTGGGCACACGCAGAATGCGCTGGATGGGATTCTGCCGAAGGGTACGTCTGCGATATGTGTTAGTTTTACTTGATCTTCATTTCCCACAGGCTGACCACCATTGCCCCGAAGTAAGTGCAATGGGAGTCAAACCTATTTTTTTTTTAATCTTAATTTTTTCCCAAAGTTTATGTACCAAATGATTAAAACTGATCTCAATTGTTAGACAAATAAGTGTTTTTTGTTATAAAACATAAGCAATAAATATTTGATATTGAAATAAGCTTTTATTTGAAAACTTGCTTAAGTGACTCCCATTACCCTTTTCTACCCTAAGTTTTAATATTTTTTCCAGGATTTTACTATATTCTTATGAAGTGTTCTATTTATGATCCACCACATATTTCTCATACAAAAAAGAAGCCTATTACGGAATAGCCATCCGATTTATTGTTAAGTATATTGTTGCCAAATATTTGACATTTATTAATTCAATACGTTATTTTTATTTTCATATAATTTTTATTTCAACTATTTTTATTATAGGAAAATGTATTTTTTTTTATTTACTTAATTAGGTACTTCATTGAGTTTTAAAAATAAAAACGTCTGACAATATATTATAATATAGGTACTTTGTCGATAGCGTAGATATTTAATTTAAGGCGATACCTCAAGGTCCATTTTCATACATTTTGTTTCACCTTTAATCTGGGTAACTAAACAAGTATTGGCAATTACAATTTCGTCATATTAAATTTTAAAGGCCGAAATATCCATGATTATTAATTATTTTTACGTTTTTCTTTTAACTGCGAGAACTAATCACTAACTAGACGTGAATTTAAATTCTTTACTTGCCAATACTTGTTTAGTAACCCAGATTAAAGGTGAAACAAAATGTATGAAAATGGACCTTGAGGTATCGCCTTAATATAATTTTACGGGCCATGTTGAACACCCACATTCGTAACATAGGCCAGCATCAATGGTTTCGTTTTTTTTTGTGTTCTTTTATTAAAATGTGTTGCAATTTAATCACACGTTTTCTTTATATTCCTCCATGAATCGATTTAATGAAGATTTTAAAATAATGTGGGCCATCTATAGTTTCATTACCTTCTTACTCGCGATAATTCAATCAAGCGTCAACGTATTGTAAAGTCTATTTCCCGTCTTTCTACAAAAAAGAGATTAACGCAGTTTTACTGCAGAGCAGGTTGTGGTTTAGACTTCGCTGCATGTATTTCAAATATAGTGTTTAATACATAGTACGTACGTTACTAGGTGTCCTGGAATACGTCAATTTATTTATTATCTTTGACAACTATTTATATCGTGTAGATTACAGTGAAATAAAACGTAAAGCTATTTGCATCCTCAATACCGTCACATAATTTATTATTTAATACGTTATCACACTTGTAATTGTTGTGGGAAACTAGCGCTTGTTTGTGACTTCATCCGCAGTCCCAGTCATAAGTGTAATATTATGACCTGTACTATTCAAGTATATACTTTTACTAGCTTTTGCCCGCGGCTCCGCCCGCGTTATGAAGTTTTTCAGGCTAAAGTTTTCCGTTATAAAAGTAGTAGTTTCCCGGGAGCCTATGTTCTTCCCAGGGTCTCAAACTGTCTCCATACCAAATTTCATCTTAATATGTTGGGTAGTTTTTGAGTTTAACACGTTCAGGCAGACAGATGCAGCGGGGGACTTTTGTTTTATAATATATTTTTTAGAACTTTTTAAGAGGAACAATCCCGTCATACATCATTGTTGCATAACTTTAACCGTTTACGCAGCGCACGCAACGGAAGCTCTCAAAACTAATAATTTTTCTCCGTTTTTGCAACATATTTTATTACTGCTCCGCTCCTATTGGTCATAGCGTGATGATATATAGCCTATAGCACTCCGGGATCAAAGGGCTATCCAACACAAAAATATTTTTTCAGTTCAAACCGGTAGTTCCTGAGATTAGCCATTACTGCTCCGCTCCTATTGGTTATAGCGTGATGATATACAACTAAGAGCACTCTACAAACAAAGGGCTATCCAACGCAAAAAGAATTTTTCAGTTTGGACCGGTAGTTCCCGAGATTAGCGCGTTCAAACAAACAAACAAACAAACAAACTCTTCAGCTTTATATAATAGTATAGATATGGGCCATTTTTATGTAGTTACGAATTACGTTAAATAAAAATACATGTCTTTAAAACACAATATATTTACGTAATATCTTACATAAATGTGAATAAAATTATCTTTTTTTTTTATCACAACTTATGTTTCACACAGTTTGAGTATTTATGTAGTAATTGGTACATGTTTTTTTATTCATATAGATTTTCACAACATCTGAAGCTTGTCCGAAAATCTTTAATTACTAAATATTTTTAAACGTTGCGCTTGATGAGATATTTGCATATTTTCTTTAATAAAGGTAATCATTACACGTTGAGTGGACAAAGTTTGGCTAAGCTAAAGGCGATATTTATAAAGTAGTCACTTTTTAGTAGGAACTTAAGTTAACATTTAAGGTGATGAACCGTTTTTCAAACCAAGCTTAAGATGCAACTATAGAGCTTATGCTCAGCTGAGTCGACGCTGTTATATCAAAACTTAGCTATTAAAATCCGTTACATATTGTGGCTTAAGATATCAATGATCTGATGTTAGGTAATGAGAGCCTTTAATTTGACAGCGTCTTAGCTGATATGGCACTTCAAACCGAAACTGAGTTGCATCTATTTAAACTGCCCTAAGTGTAGACTAAACACCTGAGAGCCAAAAAAGCAGTGGGGAACCTTATGCTAAATCAATACGATCAGTTTTATAAATCTTACAATAGCCCTTAGTATTTACTTTACCAAAAAAATATATTTATAGACTATAATTACGCTTATTACAACTGCTTCACATTTTAAAAAAAATCGTTAAAATTCTAATCACACTGAACATGATTACAAATGATTTTGTTAAGAAAAGTACAGTGATTCTTGTAAACTCAATTATGAGTTAAAAAAATTAAACCTGTACTATAAAAGTGTGTTACACGTATTAACGTGTAACACACTTTTATAGTACAGGTTTAATTTTATACCATATTGTTTTGAGTTTGTTCCGTAAGGGAGTTTTTACCTTTAACTTGTTTATATTATTTTTACTTTTCACGCTACTCAAACATTTAATATCATAATAGTAAATAACACATTATTAATAAATATATTAAACAAATACTTTGGAGCGTTGAAGCAGAATCAGTGGTTGGTGGTATCGGCCCGTGATAATATTTTTCATAAATATCGTCCCAAAACCGAGCCCGCGCCTCCAACAGCGTGCCCTTTAACTCCACTGTGGGCCCCAAAGACAAGTGAGGGGTTCTGTTACCGTTCGTGGGAGGCCATAAAGGTAACTTAGTATTCTCCACCACAGGTACCCTGCAACATGGAATTACAATGTAAATTAAATAAAATAATTCATGCGAATTTTTATTATTCATTGAGATTAACTCATGACATCATATCAAAAAACACCCCATTACAAATTTAACATTAAATATATAACGTGCAATATTTGCTTATTTTTTTTTGACGCTACTGAATTTTAAAAGCTATTTATTTTGTATGCAACAGATCCAGTTCCATGACTAACATAATTATTAAAATTACCCTTTCGTTATGAAGTTGCCCCATAATTCTCTCATTATTCTTTTCATATTTCTGTATTCATCTGTGATATTGCTTTCATCCTCATCCATTACGGCCATAGCCTGATCACAATGATTAGCTCCGGTTACATTAGTAAAAGGAACAGGCCAACTATTCCTATCCACAAACGAATACTCATGTAAATAAAATGTAAAATTTCCTGCTTCGGCATGGGTTTTTACCGATCTCAACATGGGATATGCGAAAACCACATCAGTATAATAGTCGACATATTCTAAAATAGTATCTTCGGTTATCGGTTTGTTACCGAAATAAAATTCTTTAATTCCTTTCGCAACCCTATCTTTTTGCTCTTCACTTTCAAATTTCAGATCACCTGGAAGAAAATCTGAGAACTTTTCATTCATGGCGTTCCTCCAATTGTCAAACATCGATAGCCGTATAGTACCTTCCATGTCAGTAAAACCATAAATTGTGGGATATCTAACATAATCGCTTCTTTTTAAAATATTATATGGAGCCTCTGTAATAATGGCTTCTTCACCCAAATCTCTTTCTACACACGGTGAAAATAAGACTCCAGAATCTTTGTTGTTTGCAAATGATCTGGATGTTAATAGATCTATTGAGGCAGTTTTATAAAATTCTTCTAAAGCTGTCAGATTATTTACATTATCGAAATTCAACATCCTAGCCGATATTTTAGCATTTTCAATAGGATTTATTTGAACAGCAAAAACTCCGAGATGCGCACCGCTATCAGATATCGCTCTTTTGAAAAGTCCTCTCGTCGTATTTGACAATGTTAAGATATCTACTGAGGCTGAACCAGCGCTGCAACCATTTATAGTGATATCATCAGGGTTGCCACCAAAACTTGCGATGTTTTGTTGCACCCAACGTAAAAGCGCTAGTTGATCTTTGAGTCCAGCGTTTCCTGGAGCATCCTTGGTACCCAAACAAAGGAATCCCAAGACACCAATACGATAGTTAAAGTTTACTGATATTATGTTTTTTTCTTGCACTAAAGTTCTAAACATTTCATCAGCACCCGCACCCTGTTGAAAGGCACCTCCATGAACAGTGATTAATACTGGGAGATTTCTTTTTTCAGTATTTGGGACAATGACATTTGTAACGAGACAATCTTCCATCATAATAGTGTTTTGTGTCGGGTATAAAGGCAATTGAGGGCATAGCACCCTTCGTCTCACTGCCTCGAATGTCCCTCTCCACTCTGGCGGGCCGGTGGGAGCCTACAATTATAATAATATTTAACACTTTCCTTAAAATCCTACTACAATAATATATGTTTAATAAGTACGCAAAAATCACTAAATTAAATTTAATAAAATTTGGGATACAAATAGACCTAATCGTAAACATATTTTATCCCAAAACAATAGTACTTTTAACCATTTATGGCGGGAAAGGTCAACATTCTTTTACACGGCTGAAGCCATGCGTATAAAATTTATAAAAATGGTTATACACGCCTATCCTTGGTTGTAAATAACAAAAATTTACAAAATTGTAATGAATTAAGAAAACAAAAATAATTATTGTCAAAAATTTCTTTCTCTTTCGATTTATAATTGTTAGGACATGATGAGCATATTGAAGTCACTGACTATTCTTTCTCACATTGAAACATTACGAACATTTCTTACCTGGTATCTTTTAGATACTGTGGCATAAGGAATATCGTAGAAAGCGAAAACGTTGAAATCTCGCTCTTTATAACCACGTACATAGCCTTGAGCCAACTGAACCACCCTGGATTCGGTTTCGCCCTGTACTTGAGCCAACAGAAGGACTGAGCAACCAAACACCAACAAACCCAACATAGCTGCACGATAACACTGTATCTTTGAACTATTGAAACCTTTATATATGCCCCTAAAATCAATCAAATTATGATAAAGCGCTGTTAAGGGCGTGATCCATTACAACTTTATTTTTTATTTTTTTTTTAATTACTGTAATTTATGTACGTTACATACAACAAAACCTGTACCTATATCCAATATTAATATCTTGTAAAATAATTAATACATGATAACCATCTTGCGTCGCGCCAACCAGAAAGTACGAGAGGTTTCATGTTCCAAAATGTAAACAATCAATGAAAAATGTAATGTAATCGGTATTGTGTTCAAAAATAATTATCATATGACAGTCAAAAGTTTAAGATCTTTTTAATTTAGGATTCCGGACCTCAAAAGAAACCCTTATGGGTTCACTTTTTTGTCCGTCTATCTGTCTGCCCTATCCTTTTTCTCAGGATCCCGTAAAGGTATCAAGTAGAATACGATGTCACAAGGGAATTAAAACCTATTAGATACTTCCTTTTAACCTAGAATCACGAAATTTTACGTGAAGGAATTTCTTATAGCACATGTAAAGGAAAAAATCTGGACACTATAAATATGTTATTTGCGGATGGTGCAATGTCTGTATCTAGGCTACGAACAGCAATGTTAAGTTAGTTAGATTAGAACTTATATTTATATACAACTTAGATACTTTGTATAAGTTTGTACAAAACCCTCTAGTTTCTTTTTTTTATACCTACACCAACAAACTCATCTACCTATTGTACCAGCTTCCGCTTAGTAGTTTTGTCAGAATGTTTTAGTTTGGGGACCTTAAAAAATACTATTTGTAACTTAATGACTCACTACACATTTATGATTTATCAGGTGCTGGTCTTTCTTATCTTTATAAAGAAGTAAAAACAATTATGAGGTGACGTTCAATGGGTAATAAATTAACGTCCTTTGTTTATATTTATAATTTATACTCTATAAGTATAACAATAAAAGAATATAAATTGGTTTGCTTCTTGGCCTAATTTTCTAGTGAGTCTAATTGGGTGCGTCTGTCGGAATTTCTGAGCGACAGTGGATATGTTGCACATAAAGGCCGATTCACACGATATAAACTTTAGCTGCTCAAACAAAAGTTTGTTCAAGCTCCATTTTCCACACTACATAAGCACTTTAATCGTGAAGGGCAAGTCCACTATCTTGAAGACCCAGCTGTGTCGAAAGTTAAACGCGCAAACCTGTTTCCACCTTCCTTCCATTTCCCGACCTCTTGGTCATGACATCTCTTTCAAAATCCACAGACTTCATATCACGCTTATAATATTCTTATGATTCAAACAACAGGTAAAGATTTGTGGCCTGTGCATTGAGGCCGTGTTTGTAGGAAACCACCACGATTTACTGCCTGTGGTAAGTGGTGAATAATAGGGGCCATCAGGAGTGGCGGACGTGCAGCGGGGGATCACGTCTTTGCAGTACGCTTAGAGGATCTTTCGGAGCATTGGAGCTACGAGGCCCCTCCCACTTACGGAAAAGGGGCCGCAATGCGGCATTGTACACTGTACTTTTATGCTATAATAATGATGCTTCAAGTATACTGTACAAGCGTCTACACAATGTGACAGTAAGCATAAACAAATAAATTTACGGTGATATGTACATAGAAAATTTCCCCAATTTCCACGCCAACTTCAAACTTGTAAAAACTTCACGGCTACGTTTTGTTTGCACACACTTCCACAACTGTCAGTCGCGGTAATGTAGTGTTTCCCAGCAACAAGTTGACAGCGTCGATGCGACGTCTAACCGTGAAGAAATTTGTATAATGATAGTGATCCTTCCAGAGAAACGTCCTGCATTCATCAATTGCTTCAACCCCGGCGGAGACAGTCTAAGTTGTGTATATCTATACTATTATATAAAGCTGAAGAGTTTGTTTGTTTGTTTGTTTGTTTGTTTGTTTGAACGCGCTAATCTCAGGAACTACCGGTCCAAACTGAAAAATTCTTTTTGCGTTGGATAGCCCTATGTTCGTGGAGTGCTATAGGCTATATATCATCACGCTATACCCAATAGGAGCGGAGCAGTAATATAAATATAACGACGAAGACAGGCGTCATAATTTTTTGAAATATTTATAATGGGTTAAAAAATTGAGCAAAATGTGCTGATACCAAATATGTATAAAACTCAATGTCGCTTAAGACAATTACCTTGCTAACCGTCGAATTAATATTTCAAATAGTTTTCTTAATCACACACTCAATGTTCTTTATAAATAATATGGTTAATTCTTGTTAATAATATGCGATACTGGTAATCAAAATTAACTTCTTTACTTAAATGTTGTTGGTTTGTATTTAATTTTACACATGGTATGGCCTCATTGGCGCAATAGTAATGTACTCGGGTTCATTTACCAGTTCATGCCGCTGAAATTATTAATTTGTTATTAATAACATAAAGAAATAAATTGTAAAGAATTATAAATAGCAAAGTCAAAATGTGATACGTATTTTCGAATTACCCATATCTTCCCCCCTATTAATTTATTTATTAAGATACACCATCGACAGTTACACATATACTATAAAATTCAGTTGAGGAATAACATTTGACTTTGTATACTATCATTATAGGTGAATACAACATTCTTGATATTATTGTTTAAACAGATAATTATTAATAATAATTACGAAATTACTATCGTAAGGCCGGACGCATGGAACTGGTAAACATGGAGTACACTTGTTAGTTTAAAAAGCGTGAGTACCTAGATAATATATATTTTTCATTTAGTATAAGTACTTATCTTGTCTATTAATCTTTTAGAAATTTTGTATAATCGTCACGACGCTAAACTACCTAAAGCTTATGTTACATTTACATTAATAGCAGTGAAATACTATATTATATAATTATTGACGTTTAATATTCTTATATTTAATAATATGTGATAAGTGATAAAGATGGCGATAGCTTGTCATATATAAAGAAAGATCTAATTATAATATATGGCCCATTATCGAGTTATTTATATTGCTATTTGTCTAAAGCCAATTTAATACGTTAACAGTGAATAACAATACGTAGATGGGCATTCTCATATCTTCGCAATTATGATGTAGTATTTTTAGGTACGAAGGCATTCTCCCGATGTTTACAGTTATTCTCATCTCACAGAACTATTAATTTTGGCTAAATAGAGATCGGACAGGTGTGTAGGGGATAATATCTTTGGCCCTACCCGTGATTAAATAATCGCGTTAGAGCGCAACCGATTTATTTACTCATCAGCTTGAAAGGAGCCACCAGACGAAGTCAACGAAACGGGTGGTAAAACTGTTAATTCAAAACTGGATATTTCTGCCGAGATCGAAGATTTTTACAACCGATTATATGATGCACATACTCCTTGTATCCAGCCTAACGACTACTATCCCAGAGCCACTCTAACATGCCACAACAACCGACGAATGACCGCAAATGTACCAAGGCGACACGGTTTTTTTATTGCTTTGAATGACGAGACGAGCTTGCCGTGCGCCTAGTGGTAAGCTATACGACCGCCCGTTTACAGTAGAAATATCATCGAACATCTTAAATTATAAAATATTGTTTGATATTCAACTGTGCTCGCCATCATAGGTTGATTTTGATTTTTCATCATTGTTGTGATTTTTCCAATAATGAAAATAATAATTATTATTATATAAACTCCTTAGAAATTGTTCGGCGTTTTATGTTTTTATTTTAATAATAAGTTCGTAAGCTGGCAAAATTATGGAGTTGACAAAGATTTGTTGAAAGAAATTAATTATGAAAACGTAAAACCTTTTATGCCAACAGCTAAAATAAATTTTATTTTATTATATTTTATCGCCTTAGTTTAAGACTCATGTTGTGTTAGAAAAAAAACGTATATAACAAACAGGGTTTTGTTGGGGTTTCGCCTGCGTGTAAAACCTTTCCCGCTTCAAAGTGCATAAAACACTAAAGCAATTCATAGCACAACCTGCATGATGCCAGCGGCATCTATTAAAAATATATATATTTAATAATTCCAATATTGATTGGACTCAATTATTGGGATACAAAGTGGCCTATGTCTTAATCCAGGACATGGTCTACCCGTGTGCCAAACATTCAAATCCGTTCAGCTCTTTCTACGTTTACTTCTAACTTGTTAGGTTCTCTATAACATATAGTTATACAGGCACGACAGTGACGCTACTAAGTCTAAGTTAAGCGGAGACGGGTCCAGATAGAGTCGATGATTATCTCTCATCGGTTGACTGAATTATGACGGCCTGTTTGAAACTAGATACACTTTACACAGGCTGGTTCCGGAACGTCACACTTACGTGGGCCACTATGGCGGGTACTTCTACATACAAACAGCAAAACATTGTTACAAACTTTCGCATTTTATAATATTAGTAAGAGGATAACATAAGAAGTTAAATATTACCTAATAAAGAGGTTTTCGAGATAAAAATACCGCCATATACTTTCCCGGGATATATGTAGCTAGGTATATATGTATTTTCCAATAATAATCATCAGCCAGATAAATTCCACTGCTGAACATAGGCCTTCCTTAAAGATTTCTAGACGGACGGACTGTCGAAAGCGGCCTCAAACTATATCCATACCAAACATCGAAATCCATTGGGTAGTTTTTGAGTTATTGCGTTGAGACAGGAAGATAGATGAGGCGGGAGACTTTATTTTATAATACATTTGTTAGAACTTTTTAAGATGAACAATTTCGTCTTACATCATTATTGCATAACTAACCGTTTGTGTTCGCAACGGAACCTTTCAAACATAATAATTCCCCGTTATTTTTGTGATTTTCCATTAATGCTCCGCTCCTATTGGTCATAGCGTGATGTTATATAGCCTATAGCCTTCCTCGATAAATGGGCTATTTAACGGTTAGAAATGATTTGAAATATCATCTCGTAACGTTAAATACCACAACATTGTACTATCAGACGCCTTTCCATAACAAATTTAAGATTATAGGTCACCAGGATTTACCCTATAGATTTTTATGATGAGTCAATCAATTCAAATCACTTCGAAGTGCCGAATCTTTTTATTATGTCGCACAAAAAACTTTTACGGCATTGTATGGTAATGTTTTATATAAATGTCACATTAAATACCTCACGCCTCTCGGAACTTTAGTATCCTTTAAATATATATAAAACTAGATACAGACACCTGTCCGTTGAGATACGGAAATACCCACTGGCTATCTAGCCAATAGGTATCTCCGAATCTTACGTATGTATAGAATAGTAAAAATCTGCAATAAGATGGTAAATACTGCCTCAATGTAAACATTCCATCCCATTACAATACCGTTTACTGTCTTCCCCATCTTCGTACTAAGTGTTGAAGCGAAGTCTGTTGAGTGAAGTTTTAAGCTAGAAATTCAGATTTATAGTGTGAAATGGTACGGAAAGCGCCTGCTAAGGCACTCTTGACGGCACTCCGTCCGGTGGAAATTTTGCAATAAGCCACCGACAAAACATCGAAGTTTTGATAAATTTTCTAACGGGAATAATTGTTCTAATTTTTAAATTGAATACAAATTCTGTTCCTTAATTTCGTTTTGTAGGTTAATTTAAATTCAATAATATAACACAATGTTCAATGTTATCCGTCAGTTTATAAATAATTTAAAACAGTATGAACGGTTTCCCAAGTTTCAATAAATTTTATTAGGTATTAGTATTCTTTTTATTCCAATTTATATAGGACCATAGATTATAGTGTAATTTGTATTTGGTTGGCTTATACATTTGTATGACGAGTAGCATTTACTCACAAGTTTTGAAACAAGGGCTCAGTACTCTTTAAGAAACTTTTAATTAGGAGAATGACTTTTGTATTTAGTCGCCTTATATTATATTCGACGATTAGCGTTTTCTCAGAATTGCGAATATAATGTTTCAAAATACAAAAATTCTGCATATTCTAGGGTATGACTATATTATATGATAGCCTAACTCGCGGCTCTTTAAAACGACAGCGATTTGGGAATTCTTTGTCGTTTGAATATTTGCAAGGAATTTCAAATTGAAAAGCTAATAGACAGCAGAGCGTTGAATTCTCCTGGTAGATTTGGTTGCGTGAAAGTAAATCCCGCCGGAGCTTCGTCTGTATATTTGTTTGATATCCTTTAACTCTTAAGCTCGAAGTTAATTGTGTACGGAGTTAAACAGAGATGTTAGAGCGGAACATTTTACCACTGCGAAAGAAATTGTTGCGAACCTACCTAGGATTTCGTAAGCCTTTCGTTCGACATTGTTTTTGTTCTAATTTTTATATGAGTCATTATATGGTACTACCATTTTTTTAAGAAGGCGGGTAGCGAATATGCAACATTAATTGGACCCGCGTAATTGTTATAAAATGTCTCTGATATTTTGAAGTAGAAGCTTTTGTACAATTATATACAGTAATTGTGATCAAAATTAGCAAAAAATCAGAAAAGTAAAACTGGGATCTTTGGTCAAAATATTCGAGGTATAGACATGTCTGTGGTTTTATTAATTAATGCTAAGTCAAATTTACACTATACACGCTATTTAAAAAACATAATATTTTATTTCTGTTACTTGATTCCCTATTAGGGCGGTTTGTATAGTCGTATTTAAGTCCAATTGATCTTGATATTGTTAAAATAACAAATAATAAAAACATTTCTAATGTACAAAACAGTCTATAGGCGCGAATTTTCAACCGAATTCGATTACCAGTAAACCTTTATGAAGAAACTTTATCCAGAGAGCGTCATGAGGATTACCTTCACGGACAAAGTTAGATCAGATGCTGTGAGGCGCATCAAAATCATTGTCATTCTATACAAATTGCTTTGTTAAGGCCTAGGAAGTCAATCGACTTCCATACTATTTATTTCGTCGTTTGTGTAAATACCTTGGATATAGAAAAGACGAAACATGCTTGTTTGTTTTGAATACATTATGATTTTTCGATTGTAAGATAAAACTTTGCATTGAATAAAGTCTAACTATTCAGTCATGTTAATGTTTATATGATGGGAATGTCTGGCTGGTTTTTGAAGATTGAAAAATCAACTTTAAAGAAAATAAATTTGGTAGCTAAAATTTACAGTATAGTTATATCCATAGTTTTAAATAGTATTGCGCCTAAATCTATGCAATTAATCTTGCAACAAGCGTGTAATTGTATTTTTATATGCGGCTAACACGCGACGCCACATGCTTTCCGACTTAATTTCTTCCGTTAAAATTGCTTGTAAATGTTTTTTGCGGAAATATATTTTTGCATTTTAATGGCATTCTTCCAAATATTTTAGTTCTTAAAGTTATAAAAGATATCTATAATGATGTTTGTACTTAAATCGAATGTTAAGTATTGGCGTTAAACTTTTTATAACGAAATTTAACATATTATATTTATTAAACCCATATTTCGCCAGCGCCTCTGTCGTGAAAAAAATATTTAAATGGGATAAAAAGTAATATAACTTCCTACTAGTGAATTTTTTTTTAAATCCGTTTAACAGTTCTATAGATTAGTCTCTATAAACCTACAGTGTTTTCGTCTTTATAAAATTAGCATAGATATACATAGATTTGTTATTTTGTTTTAATGAGTAGTTATTTCCAACCAGACAAAAACATAAAAAAATTCAATGAACGAACGTGATATTTCCAACAAGATTACATTAATAAATAGTTGATATCTCTTAAAGAATAAAATACATTCCATCACGCTCTTTTTTATCCAATTTTAAAAGGTATTGATCGCTTGAAAAATTTAATAACATGCCAGATTCTAATCACAATATCTATTATTCTAATTCAGCACAAACGCAAAATCCAATTCCCAATCAAACGTTACGGTCCGCGCGTCCATTATTTCGGCGGAGTGCGCAACGCCGACTGCGAGTGACCGCCGCGCTTTTCCAATTTTCCGCATGTCCACCGCATTCGTCACTAGCGTTTTCATTGCTCACGTCACTATAACAGATTGGCGTAATAAACGAGCGCCCCTAAAACCGTAGTGCTTAACTTGGCTGCTATTTTATATGCCTTGGATTCGTCAATGTTTTGTTATATAATTTTATATATGATTGCATATACGTAAGTACTATAGATGGAAAGGATTCTCGTATAGGCGGATAAATATTTGAGCGAAAAATAATTAAAGTACTTACCTATTAAAAATATTTATTGACGATTAATTATTTGAATTATTGAATATGACGATATAAGCTACGTACCAAATTGTTTGTAAATGTTTTACACAATTTAATTTCGTATTTCAGCCATGTTAAGGCCAGGTGAAAATCAAGTGTCCCACTTGTTGGATAATGCGACAAAGTGTGTATTCATGTGGCAACGGATATGGGCAAGATTGTATTCGATATCCGCCATCCCCCTTCCCCCATCTGTCGTGGCGGCCACTTTCAGTCTGATGAGCAACTGGAGCATTGATGTGGCGCAATCCATCAGTAATCTAAATGTCGGAACGTTTAATCTGCCATGACCTAGTAGGCGAAATTAAATTCCAATAATGCCTAAATGTATAATTAATTCCCCAATAGTAATCCATTATAAATATATGTACCCTAAGTATAGAAGAAAATATAATAAATTGTACATTGCTTATATCACTGATTCATCAAGTACCGGCATAGCTTACATAGCCTTGTGAATATTTTCCTAGAGAATCTTAACATGTCAACTCAGAATCACTTATATATTTGTGTCAGACACAAAAAGTCCTAATATTGAAAAATGTATGGTTGAAAATTTTATCACTGCGATAATTGCTACTAAATCAGCGCTGCATCTGCGTTGTGCAGAAACAGTTAACGCGGCGTTTCCTATTTCAGTTTTCCATTTATTTGGCTGTGTCAGCTTTACGCGCGTCCAGCGATACAAAAGTTTAGCATATTCGGTGTGAAAATAGCAACACACATAGTTGGACACAGACACGGAATTGGACGTTTCGGAATGTACAAAATTCTTTTGTTATATGTATTTTCTTTTTTATTTTATTTATCATCATCAAAATTGGATTAAAAAATTAAAATCCAATTTTAAAAACAATGAAATATTATAACTTTGACAAGTTTGACGTATTAAGATTTAATCTAGTCAATTAAACTGATTATATATAAATAAGTATCTACTTACTTTAAATTGTATAATATGTAATCTTATCTGATATTATTTTACATCTTTCTTAAATGCGAATTTTGGTAAAACTGGGTGTTTATTAGAAGTAAACGGAGAAACAGCTGAACAGAAATTGATTAAACTTGACACACGAGTACGTAATATCCTAATATACATAGGATATTTTCTCCCATTGAAAATAATAGAATTCTTAAACCAAATTAGTGGATAGTTGGCGCTGACGTCGTACACGTGGCGCTACAAGCCGCTACAGCATTTAAGGGAATGTAGCTGGAAAGGCTTTTTAAAGAAGCGAAGCCGCGAGCAATAACTGTTAAGGCTAATAATATATATTTTGCTTATATCTTTAATGTAGCAAGCGGACCCCATAAATTCACCTAGTCGTAAAACACTATAGATTTTTCTAAAATCAAGCCTACCTGCACAAGGCCTTTGGCCAACAGTAAGAAAAAGGTTTACGGAAAATACACAACTTTAAAACGAAACTATAAATAATAGTGGGTTCTTTAATATAAGACGAGTGGTTTAAGTAAATCTTATATAACTGTGGCACGTCGTCGCCATAGCTCAGCGTGGCGACTCGCGATATGATTTAAGAGCACCACGCTCCTGGCTCCACGCCTGTGAAGGTAAAAACTGTGAATTTCCCAGCAGCATCTGTCCGATATTGCAATTTCGGTTAGCCGTTTTTGTATCACCCTAACCACTGTTAACGGTGGATAGTATTTTTTGTTTTCTTAAACCTTTGTTTCATATTTTGCGAAAAACATTTTCTGGTCGTTTTTAAAATGTGCTGACAGTCGTCGACTTTTATAGATACGAATATTTTTTTATTTGACGCTGTCTGCCGCAATTTCGTTGTAGGTAGGTGAACTAAAAATAAACTTTTTGTAGCTATCTATGTAAGGCACAGCTATGATGCTGCAAGTTAAGAACATAGGACGAGCTGAGAGCTGTTAGACTTTAGCCAATTTGTGTGGGTGGACACTAAGACACAGTTATTCTCAACTTAATGTTCCGAGTAGTTTTCAAATTCGAATGCAATTTTTTTTATTTATTATATCGGGTAAATAGGTATATTTTTCTTTAGTAATAATTAAGAGAGTCCGCCGACATCTGCTTCAAAATATACTTATAGAAAATAGATGTTTAGATCTATGCCTAGAATTAATTAAAAAGTTTAGAACAAGTAACCTCTTGCTTTTGTTTTTCTAAAAGACCTAGGAGTAAACTTTCAAAGATTGAAATCTTAAAATTACTACTTACTCATTGGATCAAACGTACCCAACACCTACATCAACTAATAATATTTGCCATTAAATTTTAATTTAATTATTATTAAATTAAAGTAATGTGATTCTTAATAGAAAATTCGAAAGTATATTTTTATACATTTAATAAGTAAGCAAACAATTACGCAGCTATGTATGACTATTCATATACCAAGATTTAATTCAAATGAATCTACGCAATATAAAATTCTATCTCACGTAAGCTGCACAATGCACAGTAAAAATACGAAAAACCACTACAATTGATTAAAGTCGTTAATCACCGCAAACGGGATGGGCGCAAAGGTCACAACGTTTTTCAAACGCACAAAGATTTACAATCGAAACGGTGCGACTTTTTACACGTGATTGAATTCCCCAACCCCCCACGGGAGCCAACATAAGTTGCCAGTCAAATGGCCTGTGAAGATGATAGCTGGACCGTTCGAACAGTAGTTTAGGTAAGAGCTAGGGCTCATTGTTGTGATTTATGGTGACATTTCACAAATTGTTGATATTAACTAAGACTGAGTTATTTACTTTACTTATCGCAATGAATACTCGTGTTCCTCGTTTTACCAACATTAAATTAGCATCGAAATGTCCATTCTGTGAACCTTTGCTTGAACGGCTATTTACGTCACGTCCAGCCTTTAATACTTAGTAATACCTATCAAAAGATGTATTTCGGTGTTGAGCTATTTTGCGAGGCACTTTAATATCGGTAGACAATGGCGACCCTTTTGGATGTGTTAATGAAATTCGCGTTTATTTAGCGACAGCCCTCCTCATTGTTTACTTTAAATCGACTTTACGGTTCGCGAACAATTCCCCGGCAACGTGCTTTACTTGATATATGTGTGGGTGTTACTAGATTTTACCGTAATGTATTATTTTTGTATTGCTCTTGTTATTTAGATTTATATTTCTAAATGATAATATGTGTGTGGGCATTAAATTTTTATTTTGTATTGACTCGACATTCAACGACCAGCGACTTAGATAATCATACCATATTAGACAGGAGTGTCCGCGGTCAGCAATGTTCGGAAGGAGATGAAGCTGACTAGGATGCAGAGTTTGAAAAGTTTGGGACTTGGTTTTCAGAGCTTCCTATTTGGGATCTTATAATTTTAAAACATTAGAAACGTTATGGATTTTGTGAGTTTTAAAAAACATTTGCATACAATGTTTTAGTGTGATAATATTCGTTATATTGTCAATGACGTTCGGTCTTCGCAGCCGCTTTTTTGGGTTACTCAACACGCTTAATGCACTGTTTTTAGAATCAAATTCTAGCAAAATAGGCACTATAAAAGTAAAAACATGTTAGATATTTTGATATTAATATTTATTGGTTAATTATCAAAAAATAAATAATACATCATAATATAATATTATTATACACTCAAACATTCTTAAGATATTATTAGAAACCGGATTATATGTATTTGCATATTTTGGCCATTTCTCCGCTTTTTTGCATATAATACGTAATAACATGTGATGGTATATTATTTTAGTACTTTTCATTAGGATAACTAACAATAAGTGAAATACAAATAAGACCAAAATAATGATATTAAATGCGGGCCATTTTACGTACTCTGCCTGAGGAGCTTTTTGGGGTCACCACCATGTTAAACAAAAAACATGTCACGCACGAATTGGTTGCGATTGGGTTCTATTATGTTTTTACTTTCCTCCTGCAATTTCTATGCTGAATTTTAGTAAAAAAACCTAATACTTTATTAGTTTATTTTCACTAATTGATGTTGCATATTTTGACGTTTTTCATGCATATTTCGGGGTCTTATTATTGCATATAATCCGGTCACTAGTTATTATTATAGACTTGATAGAATACATTCGAAGCACTGCAATAGAAGAATTTCAATTACCACATATTCTGGAATAAAGAACAAAGTTATACATTTCTTGTTTCTTCCATAATTATACATAAAAATACATTCAATCGCAATAAATATTATTATAAACTATAACTGTGAATTCTTTATATGGACCAAGAATTCGTAAAAAGAAACTGTTGTATATTCTCTTCTTTCTAGAAAGACTATTTCTTGATTTTCTAGAAAGACAACAAGAAAAAAAACACACAGCCTAATTAAGTATTATATTATGTGTAGACACTTAACTTCAGATATTTGTTTACCAAAGTTTATTAAAAGGCATCAAAGTCCAAACAATTAAATTTCTCCTTTATATATCCCTATAACAATCAATAATGATTGACGCGAAATTATATCAATTACTATGTTTACTTATTCATAAAATCAATAAATTACATACAATCAAAATTATATAATCGCACACAAAATACTGACAATTTCTAATAATTATGGTTTTAAAATCTGAATTTTGACAAACATCCAAGGCATACACAAAAAAAATACAAACCTCATTTAAAACGATAAACATTTTTAAAGCAGTCTTCACGCTATAAAAACACGTTTAAGGTATACATAATTAGATCTACGTTGGTAAAACGGCTTCCCGCAGCACTGCCACATTTAACTTGTTAATTAGCGCTCGTAAAGTTTCACTTCACAAGCGAAATTATTTGGTTAAAACCATTGCACCACGCATTGTAAAACTGCAGTCGGCAAATGTTTGTGTGTTGTCGCTATGGAAATGTTTGAGGGTTTACATAGCTTACGTGTTTTACATTGAGTAAAATACTGTACAAATTACAGTGTTCAGAGAAGAAAAAAATGTATGTAAAAGAAAAAATGCATACAACTATAACTATTTGACGTCATGACGAAAATATACGTTTTTTTTTTTCAAAATTTTATGAAATAAGTACATATCGTTATTCGGTCGGTAAAAAAGACCGGTTCTTTGAACATTTTCCTATGAAATTTTATGTAGTTTATTTTAAATTTTATGTAGTTTTAGTATGGCGACAATATTGTTGAACCTGACAATGACGCCGAATACAATAGATATGTGAGTAATTGAAAAAAAGGTATTTGAATTGTATTTTTTTCATTCCCTTGATATCTTATACACACTTTATACATATACAGTTTAATTCAGATAGGCCTTAGGTATGGCGAGAAAAACTACATAATATAGATATCCGAAGCATGTGCAATAATTTTCCAGAATTATTTTTTGTGATGTCATGAATAAATAAATGAACACAGAGTTATTTAGGCACAGTTCGCAATAAGAATTATCCTATTTAATTTTAGAAAATTGTAGTGAGTCAAAAAACATAAATAATATTAACTCGAAGGTCACAAAATTTACAAAACTCAAAAAACGTGTAGATATTTCTACTGAATGTAACTATGTCACTTCCAGACGTCGTTTTCCTTATACACAAATGGGTGTCCATTGGAAAAAATACTCATCTCAAGAAACATTATATTACAAGCTTTTTATTGCTCGCGGTTCCACGCAAGTCTTTTTCGAATTAAATAATGGCCTAGAAACTTCTTCGGTCTTCAGTGTTCGAGGTATTCCCATAATAAATTTATCGAAATGGTTTTAACCGGCTGGTCATAAACACCAAAGAAAGGCAGATTCAGTTTCCGAGTTTCCATTTACAAGTGCAAAACATAAACGAAGTCAGACAATAATACCTCATGTCTTTTGTGGATTTACAGCAAATACAATAACTTTTTGGAATGTTTTTTTTTTATTGCTTTGAATGACGAGACGAGCTTTCCGTTCGCCTGATGGTAAGCGATACGACCGCCCATAAACAGTAGAAACACCATCCAACACTTTAAATTACAAAGTACTGTTTGGTATTCCACTGCACTCTCCATACTGAGACATGAGATGTTAAGTCTTATTATGTTCAGTAGTTACACCGGCTACAATGATATTGCGATGCCTCAATGGTCCCTCTGTAATTTTGAATCATAAATCTAAAAACTAAAAAAGCGAAATATATTAAGCCCTATATATCATGTGGAGCAATATTCGGACGGAACCGAAAATGACCTTAATTATAGATGAATAATACATTACACAAATTAAATTTATTAAACTCCAAACGCATATGGGCTCTGTGAACTTAGTAGGTATTTTAATCCGTTAATTTGGTCAAATTTTAATTATAATTTACAGCAACATGTATGTCTACAGCAACTGTCCAAGAGAACTTCTAGCGACCAACACAATGTTAGCATATTTTGGTGATGCCTCGCATGTATCTTCGTTAGGGACTACTTAAGACTATGGAAGATAGGCGAAACTGGAATTTCGTTTTTACAGAGCTACGTCAATCATAATATTAACGAAATATCGACGGCTGCAAAGTAAAAAGAGTTATATACAGAACAGCTAGTTTTCAGGAGAGCGTGTAATAAGAAAAAATGCTCTCATTTTGCTTATTTTAAACTAAATTTGTTGAAATTTTCATTACCGCTTCATTATTTCATATGGCATCTACATGTATATTTATTTTTTAGTTAGTTACTGCAATAATAAAAAAATCTCAAAATTGTAGCTAACTTTTTTCACTTTGCACCCGTCGATATAAACTACGTAGTGTTATGAGACTGATATATAATTAAAATTCATTCTCACAACCGCATATCCGATATATAGTCAGCCACAAATACTTTGCAGCTACAGCTGAACTAATTCGATACTACAAATCACCTATACACGTTCAGTCTTAAAACTTTTTTTCTTCATGTGCAAAGAAGTAAATCGTTCTTATTACATTTTCTTATAGAATCTTTTTTAGAGGTAAGAACACAAAAGTATACAGGCAATTTGAAGTTTTGATTTTTTCAGCGACTTATATGGGTGACTGTACTTAACCGTGAACTACTAGCGAGCTTGAGAGATAATTCTATTTTGTTCTATGAATAATCACTGACTAAAACAATATGCGGTTACTTTAGTTCAATACACTGTTTGGATAGAAAACATAACTAATAATTCGGTTTGACGCTGTTTATAATTTTAGCGACGATGTATAAAAACAAATACAGCCAATACCTTAATCGATGAATCTTTGTTGTCTCCCAGCGTCCGACCAAAACCGAGGCCCGAAACCCATTACCGGCCGTCGCAAACTATAATGCTGTTATCTACAAAAACCAAATTTTAGGATACAGTCAAAAAATAGCTGCGTAATTTAATTAACGATATCAGAATATTGCCGATATAACTATCAAAAATAATAATTTAAAATTTTAACACAGTTTTTTTGTTTGTATCCAATTTCATTTTTTTTGTGATACGGCATTTTTTTTAGCGGACGGTAGATTAGGAGGTTGCCCTTAGTATAGTTGCCACATTGTAAAGGTTAGAACGCCTAAAGCGTTCACCCAAGCCTGCTGTAGCTTAAAACACCGACTCTCGTCAGGCTATCAGCAGTAGGTCCACACAAAAAACATGACTTTAGTTCAAAAACAAACTGATAAAACTTAATACAGTACATAAACATCAAATCACACACTAACTTACGCCTTGAGTGAATTTTATTGTAAATCAGAAATATAACAGGCGTCTGCTAATATTAATAATTCCATTATAAAATTCCAAGGAAACTGACATTTATTATGCCAAGTAGTATGGTCTACAAACGCACTAACGCATAAATATTACAACAGCGAAGATAACCAGCTTGAATACCACAATAATAGACAAACGGAAAAGACATACACGCAAATTGTACCATAAATATAATTAATGAATTGCAATCATATCCACTGTAATATTATCAATTATCATCAGCATTAAATGTATAATTAACCGCTAGTCAATGTAATTCATCACTTTACACACATTTAACTAAATATTAAGAAAAACACAAAAAATCCGCGCACTTTAAACGCATATTTAATGAAGAAACGATACTACGGTCAGCAGAAAAAAATCACATGATATTTTATTAAAGTAATTTTGGAAGCAAACTCATTTTTACTGCCACCTTCGTGGATACAATCCCATTCTAGATTATCTTATTTTATTATTTTACAGATAATATATTACACCAGTTAATTAGTTTATTATAATTTCAGAACATAAAAAGACAATTTAATACTGGCGACACATAATAACCTACATATTTTGTACCTATATTACAATAAGAGTTTATATCAGTATAAGGTAAATGAGAAAACAGTACATATTTAATAGAATATAGTTTTAGCACAGAATATTACTTACATATTTAATCACTTTAGGCCTTACCTAGATCATTAAGGAACACATACGCTCAGATAAAACCTTAAAATGGATTATAAGTGAATAGTATAATGGCTGCAAAAACGTCACAAACTGTACACAGTAACATGACCTTATAAATCGTTATTAGTAATTTACAAAAAAAAACATAAAAACGGACTAGTTAAATGCTAAAATCATTTTAATTTTGATGCTGCCAGTACCGTGGTCGACGTTCGAGGCGAAAATGCATCTACGAAAGTTGCTTTACGAAATAACTTTTATACGTACAAAAGTAATGTATATAAAGAAGTAGTAAGATAACACTGTGACAAGAAACGTAACGTGCACAGTACACACACACGTAAACAGTGCGTCGAATAAAAATCGATAGCATCCAGATGTTAGCACAAATAGCTCAAATTATGTTTATTTATTATAAACAAAATCTGCTGCATTCATTCTCTAAATAGTTTTTGACTTCTCAGGAATCGCGACGAGATCATTTAAAATTCCCAGACCAGAGGCTAGTAATGACCGAAAGAAACGAACCGAATATAGAATTCAATTCAAGCCCTTATTAATGTTTACTAATAAAAAAATGTTCTATGACGTTACACAAAATGCGGCCATTTCCAATGGTCGAATCACATTCATTAGACAATCTCAAATCTACCTTATTCACATATCTTAAATATTCTCGCATACACTCAGTGTCCATCATGTTAAACATTTTGTTTGTCAGTCATCTGTTAGAGGAGTGATTGTTCCACCATGATTTTCTCATAACCCGACGGTGGCGGATACAGAAAATTATCCAGGATTATGTCTAATATAGCTCCGTCGTCCACTGAAAGAAATAAGCAAATGGTTGAAAGAAAATTAAATTTATACTACATATTATATTTTTTATAGTCCACTAGTGAAACCTTTGGAAGTAATTCTATACTAATATATAAAGCTGTTTATTTGTTTGAACGGGCTAACCGCAGGAACTACTAAGCAGATTTAGTCGAAAACAACACGGTTTTACTCACGTTTAAAAAGTAATCGGAATCGCCGACCAGTTTCGTCCTATTAAGTGTTGGTTTCGACTAATTTAATATGTCTCGCGTAAGTTTTAATAATATTATTACTAAGTGGATTTTTATTTTTTTCACTAATAGGATGCTACATTACTCCTGAGTGCTCTACGTTACTTTCTCGCAAAGGAAAATATTTATCAAGGAAAAACTTTGTCTCTCGATCGGAACTGCAGGCAAAAGCTTGTATTATATACTTAAGAAGCAAAATTGTAGACTTCCACAATTAACAAAGTAATTTAATTACTAAATAACTCTGATGCAACTTGATTAAAATATATAATTCTGAAACGATGATCATATACTCTGTAGTATTGTATAACATATTTGTACAATGCTAAATTTATACAAACATATTCTGCCCACCATTTCCTTTCAAACATAGATAAAAGCAATATTTGATAATTTATCAATAGATGTTCCTTCATTTGTAAAGCAAATAATTAACTTTTCATGAAATTTCATGAATATGGACATCATTTTCTTATCTTTCAATCAAGAATATTATTTCTTTTAAGCAAAAAAGAAGCAACCAATGAACTGAAATTATAACTCACCATATAAAGCGGGGTATACCGTTCCCTTAATATTTCTCACAGGGATCTCCATATTCTTGCCATTTAAGAAGAAGTTTAATTCTACATGGTCGTACGCTACGCCGATAGTGTCGCCCTCTAGCGGCATCACTGCTGCTGGACTAGCATCTATTTTCTCACTCTCCGGCTTATCATGTTCTATGTGGCTCGGTGATTCAGTGGACACAAGCAAATCTGCTGTCGGTGACTCCCTAGGTGCTGGTGCTAGATGATACAACTCAACATTATCGTTTCTGACTGTACCATCACTGTTCAAACACCATGATTCTTTGTCCATACCACCTGGAATGTATGAAATAATTTAATTTTAAAGTTTTTACCGCCCAAACGTAGCCCACCTGAAACTGGGGACGAGAACAAAACTAAGAACCCCGATTACTATATATTAAGAAAATGGGACATGGGCCTTCCCCCTATTTTCTTGTGTCGTCCCTTTTTTAATATACCGCCCTGGACTATGCCTCCCATGCTACGCCACTTCCGCCATTAAAAGCTTTTTTCTAATATTATCTAAAATTTAAACTCTGTTATTTGTTTCAACAAAAAATGAGGCAAGTAGGCATGCTCAAAAACATTAAAAAAAGATTTATAACACAGGTAAATCCTTTAAAACTGTACAAAAATGCATTCTCTACAAATGTTGCACAACCCTATTATTTGGTACTCAGTGCATCGCGTTTACCATTTTGGCGTGTATTTTACAAATTCTAGACAGACAATGCAAATTTCACAAAGGTCAGCAAACGCTTTTGTTGTGCCAACGCTTGACCATACTGGGGTCAAATTATATCATTACGTGACCTCAAAGTGGCCGGCCTACCTGCGCGTGACCTACACCGCACGCGTATTGAATCTAAATTAAATTAAGTACACTTTAAGAACAGTTGTATTAAAAAATATAAAGATTTCCTTTAATATGAAAGTATTAATGCAAGTATGTATAAAAATACAAATAAAAAATATAAAACTTTGATTACACAAATTTGTTTACCTTAAAGAAGACTGTTAAACAGAAGATAATAAATACATTGTATAACATAGAATACTATAATATGACATTTCCATTTTATCAATTTTTTCCCTAATATAATAAAACACTATAAAAATGTAAATGTTATGACAAATTAACCGACATTACTAAGCATGCCCAAATATTAAACATCATTATAAATGACACGAGGCTGCTCTGCACTTTGCACAATAATTTTTCCCCTCTTTTCACAACTTGCCATGTGAGAGGATCATATCAGCTGATCTTCACATTAGAATTGTTACATGGGTGGCACATTTGTATGCATTCCACATCCAAACAAAACTAATTGCATCAGCCTTTAACCACAACCACAAGACACTGAGTCATTACTCTAGGTCACAATGTGATGATCTAACTAATTGTTTATATTTGTGAACTTGTGGGCTATATTATAATAGTAGTAATAGCATCATAGTTCCTTATGTAATTATTAATTATAATATAAATAAATTAATATTAACTTGTTTCACAAAATCATGGTTTGAATAATTTAAAAAAATTACTGCTATAATTTGGCCCTAAAATGAAATAATGCAATAACACAACAAAAATATCCTTTTTTTAAATATTATCAACACTGACAAAGCCGAACAAAAATAACTATTGATAGCAACACATGAACAATTAACAATATTAACAGGATGCTGACAAAGTGTATGTAATTAAAGTGTCACTTACCATGTACTCTGTTCAGATCTGTCTCCCTGGTAGCAAGGCCTACAGCCCAGACTCCACCCTGTTGCAACTTCACCTCAAAGTATGCCTTGTTCTGTAACAATGGTGTGTTACCTAGCGCACAGCCCGAACCACACACTCTCTGACCACCTTTTATGATGACCATCTCATGTCCTGCAATTAAAAAACAAATATGATGTATAAATATATTGTAATAAATAAATATTGTTAACATGTGAGGCCCTTATTTTCTAACCAAATATCACTAGAACACTATTCTTATAGTTATACAATCTTATAGTTAGTTAAATAATTATATTTTATTGTTGTGCTTGCCAAGTTCCATAACAAAATGTGTCTTTATTTTTTTCTTTTGCAAAATGATATCATATTATTATAATGAAAGTATCTTTAATGAAATAATAATAGACACTTGGAACTTGCCAGGTGAAACCATTTTATGTATGGTTGGTGTAATTTTACTTCTTATGTTAATAATAATATATGTAATGATTTCTTATGTTTATGTGAATGTAAGACATTAAAATTAAACTATCTTTTAACTAAAAAGTCCCATATATAGTTTAATTTTAATATTATACATGTGAAGTCTGTGAAAATGTTTACCAGATAACACATAGAAGCAGCTGAATGTATTTTTATGAAATTTTGGGATATGAATAGACCATGGTCTGGACTACACACGCTACTTCCTATCCTGATAAGTAGCTACCATGGGAACAAATTAGTCAGAATTCTTAATAGATGGGACTAACATCCCACAGGTGGCACTACAAATCACTACAGTGATTTAGGATATTTGTAATGGAAAGGTTTTACATGTGGGCACAGCCACAAGCAACACCTAGTATAGTATACTATTTTGTTGTTACCAAGAAAATACAGTTTAGTAACTAGTCTATACTATAGCAAGATGCACCCTGTGATCTTCAACATAGGGGGAGAAAGAATAGTATGGTGGGATTTCAGATGGTGGATGATTTAGACGGTATAATCCTGCATAATTCTGTTAATGGAATTTCCTGTGTTAAAATATATAAATAAATAATAAAAATCTTAATTCATGATACTAATGTATCTTACAGTTTTCTTAAAGAACCCAAACTAGGCTTAAATTCCTGTATTTTGGGTGCCTACATTATGATTTGCATAACAGAAAAGGCCTTGGTTAGTGACACAATAAAGCTTACAATTAAATTTAAAAAACCATAACTTGAACAAAAATGAACTGTAAACATTTGTTAATATCATCATTTTAAAGAATGAAAATGTCTTTGTTGAGGCCTGCTAAACAAATACATAAGATTTATAAAACTTTGTGTTGTAATAGTTTACACATATTATAAAGGTTAAACAGATAGGTTGTTTACAAATAGTATAACTACTATGTTAGATAATATATTCATAAGAATTACAAGTACTTAATAACAATATAGGGTTTGTATGATGGAATAAGAATATGGGATTATATTAAAATATTACATTCTTGTGTATATTTTACAAAAAATACCATTTTGACATTTTCTTAGTCTATTATTATAATATTCAGACACAATAACATAACAAACTGATGGTTAGTAATGGAGTCCTGAATCTTATTATGCTATTAAAAAACTTTAGTTACCTGTCTACATAGTTCAATTTTAATGTCCTACAACTTATCCTTAGTAATAAATAATAATTATGAAAATAAATAAATAGCCATTTCCTTCTGTAATTTTGTTTAGCTCATGAAAGCTCACCTTCAAAATACATACATTCTCTAAAATGCGATCATTAGAAGGTACTTCTTGATTATCGAACCTTTGCGACATTCGCCTCCCACGCTCAATCGATGCGCAAGCTTTCATAAACAACCGCGTTAATTTCACATCAGAAAGGTTGCTTAATTGACAGAAAATCAGCAACAGGCTCGAGTTTAGTAAACAATCGTGGTACTAATTCCTTATGTGGTACACAATTGAACAAATAAAGTAAAAAGACTTGCCCATGTGCAAAGTATCCAACTGCACCGGATTTTCTTTGATTCTGATCGGTACACTCGGGGTCAGAGTGAAACCATTAAGACAACCTTTCAAACAGCAAAACATTTTTATATTTAATGCAATTCTTTTGATAAATCAATACAAAGATCCTCAAGTTTATTTTGTTGCACTAACTTTACGTCATTTTTGACAATCGTCATATTATCTGTCATCAGTGACATTACTTAATGTTCCGTTTCAAGTTACGTTGCACAAAGTCGAAATTAATTAGAACATACAGCTTAATGTAAGATTAGTCCATTAAAAAGTTACATTTGGGGTTGCGTTTTTTAGAGGACGCAATTTTATTTTTTTGATGTGTAGGGGGGGTCAGTCTAAAGCTAAAACCAAGTTTGTGGGGTCGCCACCCTTGTCCCACGGCCGCCATCTTGAAAATAGGGGTTGAAATGGTTTTTACAATGTATCTCTTAAACTATTTATCTGACAAAAAAAATGTATAAACATTTTTTGTTGCAAATTAAATTCTCTACAACTTTGGTTTAGTAACTTTTGTCGTAAAACTATAAATAAAAAAGTTATAAGCGAAACTGTTAAGAAATTCAATGTTAAGCAATGTCCATTGCAACGTCATCAGAACGTGTGTTTATAAGGTTCATAATACTTTTTTTTGTACTCATTAATACCCAAATACCCAAGGGACCATTAGGGAACAAAAGAACATCTGCCTGCTATTATTATTATTATTTCTAACCTCTCTTATTGTAAGAATAGCTGATAACGTGTCACCTATTAAGTACTTCCGTCTCGATTTACAGCCCCACTATCACAGCATTATAGAATTATGGATAGTTTAAGAAGAAAGCAAAACAAAAACTAAAAAATCATAAGCTGATTTTACAAGTACACAATAGTTCCTATTATTTACGTAGGTAGGTACACAGGAGATTGCTATGTACCTACGCGTACGATCGCACTAAATAAATTCATACCTACTTTACTCACCGATTAAAAACTAAAATATCCCGGTTTGACTTCAGAAAATTATGGTAGCCCTAAATTAACATGGACTGTAGCTGAAGAAATATAGATCTACAGTCCTCAGAAGGTTATGCTTGACTAGTTGAATTCTTGCCAATGAATGTTAATATATTCTAGAGACGTTCTGAATTAAAACGAATCTAAATTTTTTAAGTTATTCCAAGTAGGTAATAACGACATTTATATGCTAAGTTTAGCTTAAAGTAGTACAACAAGTTTCCTTTACTTTGGTTAAGTATCGTGGAAATGGATTGTATTTGAGAACTAGATGCTTTTATGACATAAGCATTATTCTTATATAACCTTTTGCTCGCGGCTTCGTTGGCATGAAAGGATTATTCCGGGATAAAAGTCCCGCTCTTTATAGTTACCTATTATTTATAAAAGTAACCATTTGTCCTTCCCAGGGTCTCAAACAATCTCCATGCTAAATTTAATCGAAGTCGGTTAGGTCGTTTTTGAGTTTATAGCGTTGAGACAGATACACAGACACATCGGAGGATTTTATTTTATAGCAAGGATAGCCTTTGTGGGCAAGAAACCGGCTCTATTACTATAGGACGCAGGTTCGATTCCTCCAGCGTTGCATGCTACTACATAACACCAAAGTTTGTGTGAAACGCATTGGTGATATATTATTATATTTATTTTCGATTAAACTTGTATAAAACACCGCGATAAAATCCGTAACATATTTTTATCTTAATGATTAAACTTGTATAGTATTTGTATCAACAAACTTTATTTTTTATTTTGAGTTTTTTTAAGACTAATCCGCTAATCTTTAGAACCACTGTTCCAATTATCATCATTTCAGGAAATACTAATACACACACACACACACACACACAATATCACGCATTTATCCCCGAAGGTATGCAGAGGCGTAACCAAGGCATCCACTTTTCGCCAAGTGTGTTCCGTCTCATGATTTAATAGGGGGCAAGCCTATCGCCATATCGGACACAAATTCCAGACTCCGGGCTGATACTGAGCAGAAAAACCCAAATATCACTTGGCCCGACCCGAGATTCGAACCCAGGATCTCAGAGCGCTGTCGTACCACACATGCAGTACAACTACGCCACAGAGGCAGTCCGAGTCCGAGTCAGCAGGAAATACTAATAGGGCAAATTTAATCTTATTTGTATCCCGAGATTGGACTTTAACGCGACCGGAGCCGCAACTTAAAACAATATACTAATTACTGCATAAATATAAAAAAATCGCAATATTTAAGTATTCAAAAAACTTTTTTTGTAGACAGATTTGCATAAGGTCTCTTTGTTTCCTCATTTACAGCTTCAAATGGATCAGAGGTAAGAACATATTCTTTATTTAATAATAATATTTATTTTGTACTAATTGTACAAACACAATATTGTTTGATAGGTAGGTAAATTAACGCCAATATTGATCATTCTAATTATAATATTATGCAATATTTCGCCTTGATTTTTTTAATGGGCATCATGTGACTTCGAGTTAATTAAGCGTATTACCTAATTCTTTGCCGTAGATCCTCATATAATACAAAGCAAAAATTAAGGATAAAAATACATAATATAGCATTAAATACATAATTTTGTAATTTCGGTAGATAGCCCGCTAAAAGTTGTGTATTTAAATAAAATAATGCCATATGCGGTGTTTACGAGGAATTATGCGAGGTATTGGATAATAGTAGCCCATAAGCTTATTTAAGAATTTCTTAATTCTTAAATATAGATACCCTCTTGCCTTAAATTCAAAAAACTATTTAACATTCAGCAATGTTTAAGTCATAGTCTTTAATCTTAAAAGTCATTAGCCACCGGTGTGCAAAATTACAGTGTCGGTATTTGTCGGTATTTTGCGCCGCAACTTTTTCGTATTGCATCACATTTTCTTTACAAATCAGAGAATACACTTGCATTTCGTAAGTATGACATACCTATTTAATAATATATCCTTTTTTAGGCACCCCGCCTGGCCGATATCATATCCATAGCACAAAATAACTTCAAATAACTCCTTATATCTACGTATATGTTTTTGTCTTTCTTAAAAACTGGTTAAACTCAAACCTCTAACAGTACAACGGTTTGTTAATACACTGGAGCATTGAATTTAGTTAGTCTGGGAGACATTTGTATCAACACATCAAGCTGACCCATTTATGATTAAACATAACTACAGTATGGCTTTACTCATGATATTTTTGTCTTTTTGACGAAAAATTTTGAATGATGTGTGGCCCACCGCTCATGTTACGAACTGTGCAGTCTTGGGTAAATATGTTACAAGCCTCCACTGATAGAACATAGTCTGATGTTTTCGATTTTGAAATAGGTATCGCCGCCAGAGTTGTTTTTTTCTATTTGTTGACTAAACGAAATAAGATAAAATTGTGAATCAAAAGATAAAACGTATACTAACCATCACTTCCGCTTTACCTTACTAATAGCTGCTACTTGCAATGACACTGAAATATGATACCTATTATTCATAATTTTACCTATCATATTGAACCTTGATAAATATTTTACCTCGATATTCGATAGACTGTTTGACATTTCAAACTGCACATTGTTATGCAAAATTTTATATTTTTATAACAAGTAAGGTGCTACTGAAACTACACGATATTGGCATAATATAAAATATCGATTCATCAATATAAACTATACTTAAGTCCATTGTTCCCAATAAATAGACGTCTAAAAGCAAACGAAAGATGGTAAAAAGTGCAAAGAGGAGCATTGCTAGAATGCACTGAACGAATGATTCATAAATCTGCATATTCCCGCACGTAACTGTGCGCCGTAAATGTATGGAACGAACGTTTAAGGCCGTTTACTCGGAGCAGGACGATAAATTTTAAATTGGTCTCGTCGCTTTTTTAACTCGCTAATCTATATAATATATGGTTCCAAGGCAATAAGTCCTTACTCTATAATTTCCCCCATCTTTTCAACCAGTTACAACGTGCCGCGACACTGTGCAACATCTATGGCATCTCATGCGCTACCTACTTCGGGTGCACGAGTTTTATTATATCTACTCTCCAGTTTAACTTTAAAGTGGTAAAGCGAAATTCACAGATTTACCTATCCCAATACGGGTTTATTAATAGGCAGCGGCCTCGAGGCACCAGCGAACTAGGGGGCGACATAGTTGCCCTCTTCGGAAACCTTTTTTTGCTCCTGCAAAATAGGCACCCCCACGTAGGATATGCGCAGCACAAACTAAATGACCTATAAGGTCAAGGGAAATATTAATTTAGCATCTGCGCCTATATATACTAACTATAAAATAGACACCAATTTACATACCTTACCCCAGTTCCCTTTTTTGCCACTACCCTAAATTAAAAAAGGATAAGAGGCATAACAGTATCTCATAACTTACTTGAATGCAGTGTAATGGGTTCATCAACAACTAGAATATGATAACTTTCCGATGTTTCTCCGAAATCTTTAGTAAATCGAGACCAATAAAATTATATTTTTATAGTTAAAGAGATTATACAACATTAAAAACTTGTGTGTGAATACGTCATCCTGATCTCCGAGTGTTATTTTTATTTTATTAATAATATTTTAGCCTTGTAAGTATAAAATGATAAGTAATACCTAGTAAGTATAAACTATTACGACAAAACGCGTAGGTTCCTCACAAGAACTATTTACAGCTTACATACGCCTAATAAAAACCAATAATCCTTAAAGACGAAATACACCCATAGCCGTGACCTCGAATGGTTAATTACAGGTAAAAAAAGAAACCTCCAAATCTATTCGGCTTATGTGTATGACACCGGTACGTGACTTCAGCGCGTGATTTAACAGAAAGCAAATAATTTCCCTAACGTATGTCGAAACGCACGCGGAATACCAACAGGACTTGGAAATATCGATGGAATGTTTTTAAATCATAATGGCGAATGATTCCGGGTCTCATGATCGTACATTAGTTAATGAAATAAAAACACCGATTACAAAGAGCAGAATGATTTATAGTACAAAATGTTTTCTGTCTAACAAGTTAGTGATATAATGCTTTTTCGATACATATTATTGTACAGTTGTATATTTGAAATTTATATTTTTTGTACAAAAATAAATAAGTACTTACTTCTAATTTAAGAGGATCAAACTTCAAAAGTGTGTCTATCTGGTTCTCAAATTTTGTCAGGAACATAAGATCATCCGCAGCTTAGGTCAAGGTGAAGGTCTTTCGTAGCCTAGCTCTTTAAATAAGGAATGCAACATACACATGCATCACGCTTATCCCCGAAGGGCTAAGCAGAATTGCAATCAGGGCACACACTTTTCACCTGTATGCTCCATTCTATGATGTGCATTTCAGCCTCCAGGACGACACTCAACAGAAAAATCCAATATCAATTTGCCCGACCTGGGATTCCAACCTAGACCTCATAACGATGTTGTACCGCGTACGAAATACAACTAGGGGATCGCAGCAGTCAGCAGGAATATTCAAAATATTTAATATGTCGATTGATACAATAACGTTACGATAAAGTTACATTGGCTAATCGCAATCCTTGGATAACTCTCTTCATTCCACTATCTACTCAAATTATTTAATTCAATGTCATAAGCTCAAGGTTACTACATAGATAGAAAAGATAATGTGATGCGGCCTGATACTATTCCTACCAGCATGAATACCGCGGTGCCTCATTCGTCAGCTAGGTATCTATTCCTTTGTTGCGCGACGGAGGTCGACCAATTGTTTGACTTGATTTATTGCCTTCTAATGCTGTGATCAAACAAACAAATAAAAACCTCTCATCATGTCATAGATTATAATTAACAAAAATCCCTGGAAATTACAGACCTCCATACCACATTATACGATGAAATAACAATTTTTAAATAAAGTGATCTTCAATGCCACAAGTAACATAATACGTGGAATATAGTTCAAAGGGAGTAAACTAAGAAAATCGTCCAAACGATATGAACATGTTTGAGTGATATTGTCAGTTCTTGGATTGCGATTTGTGCAGTGTATGAAAACACCAGAACTATGGCAAGTATTTCCAATGTCACCAAACTTGGAAACCCGAACACAATTTTTAATATCCGAATTCGTGAAAATCCCAAAGGAATATGATTATTAGACACCATAAGATTCTGATGTAAAATCAGATAAAAACATCAATATGCCTTGCCAGCAAACCACCGGAATCAAAAGTAGCCTATGTATTAATAATTAATACCCGTATGCCAAATTTCATCCCAATCCATTTACTTTTTTCTGCGTTTACTTTCAACAAATACCCAAACATTTTCACAAACTACTATTATTTACTTATTGAATTGTTAAAAAAACTATGTAAGGTGTATGGTTTGTTGGCTGTTCAAATAAATAAATCTATACTTCTTTACTATTATATAAAGCTGAAGAATATATTTGTTTGTTTGTTTGAACGCGATAATCTCAGGAACTACCGGTTCGAACTGAAAAATTCTTTTTGTGTTGGATAGCCCTTTGTTTGTGAAGTGCTATAGGCTATATATCATCACGCTTTACCCAATAGGAGCAGAGCAGTAATGGCCAATCTCAGGAACTACCGGTTCGAACTGAAAAAATCTTTTTGTGTTGGATAGCCCTTTGTTCGTGGAGTGCTATAGGCTATATATCATCACGCTTTACCCAATAGGAGCAGAGCAGTAATGGCCAATCTCAGGAACTACCGGTTCGAACTGAAAAAATCTTTTTGTGTTGGATAGCCCTTTGTTCGTGGAGTGCTATAGGCTATATATCATCACGCTATACCCAATAAGAGCGGAGCAGTAATGACTAATCTCAGGAACTATCGATTCGAACTGAAAAAATATTTTTGTGTTGGATAGCCCTTTGTTCCTGGAGTGCTATAGGCTATATATCATCACGCTATGACCAATAGGAGCGGAGCAGTAATGAAACATGTTGCAAAAACGGGGAAAATTTATTAGTTTTGAGAGCTTCTGGTGCGTGCGCTGCATAAACGGTTAAAGTTATGCAACAATAATGTATGACGGGATTGTTCCTCTTAAAAAGTTCTACAAAAATATATTATAAAACAAAGTCCCCCGCTGCATCTGTCTGCCTGAACGTGTTAAACTCAAAAACTACCCAAAGTATTAGGATAAAATTAAGTACGGAGACCGTTTGAGACCCTGGGAAGAACATAGGCTCCTGGGAAAATATATAGCGTGACTTTTATAACGGAAAACTTTAGCCCGAAAATCTTTATAACGCGGGCGGAGCCGCGGGCAAAAGCTAGTAATAAAATAATAACTATCGCATTTATAATATTAGTTAGAAGTAAGAAGTAGAATTTAAAATTTCATAAAAAAGATAAATACAATCTAATATATACACAAAGTTCTAGAATATACATAACAGTACAGCGCCTAATTACACAGATGATATAAGCGTTCCACCCTACGACGTGCAAGGGTGCGCATTGCGTCGCTATTTCCTCCGTATAAAACGGTGTGTATGCCGCGCAAGCGCATCAGTTTGTGACAGAACACTTGGACTGACACACAGTGAGTATGGTCAAACGTTTTTACTATAATAGTACCTACCAGTAACTATTTAATTTATTAAATAACCATTTAGTGATTTTTTTATTCGTGGGTTTCTATTTTTCTAAAATAAAAAAATGGGTTTCTACTTCTAAAAGAGCTCAAAAATAAAAAATAAATATTTTTTAAAGCATTAACTTTAATAATAGTATTTATACACATTTTTTTTTAATTCACTTATCGTCACAATAAAAAATGACTTAAAAATAAATTCCACTTTAGTCTTAAGCTCACCAACCTTATCCAATTCTTTCTAATATATTTATATATGTCTTGTTTATATCTTAGTTAAATAAAAAATATTATAAAACATAACATGTTGAATAAAATTTTTAAATAATAGGCATATAACATTGTGTGTAAAAATTAATACGCAACACAGGTATTTATGTAAATTTTGTAATAAAATAAACTAGTCGGATTAAAGTATGATGGGATCTACGTGTGGGTCGCGGGTCGCGAGTGGAATGAACTCCTTTGTGTTCGGGACAAGGCCGCTTTCTCATCGTATATGGGACCGGTCCTCATAAACATCCAGGGAAAGTCCCATTAAACCTATAAAATTTAGGGTTGAATGCTACTAAATTAAATTCAGTATGATGAAACATAAAAAAAAGTTTCTAAGAAAATCTTATTAACAAGCGCTAATCTACTTAGTTATAAAATAATTAAAATGAAAATTGGTTACTAAAGCTATAACTTGACAATTTTTCATACTAGTCCACTTACAAATTACGATGTTTAATCAAACGCATAATATGAGAATACAAAAACACTTTTTAAGCATATAATAACATTCTATCTATCGCAAATATTCGCAGACAATCTTTGTATATAACATAAATAAATTGTAATTGTAAAATCAACATCCTGAATGTCTGTTATTTATTGATGAATACCAAACAATACTATATTATGGGCCTTGAAATTTATTTTTATATCACTATATTTTACATAACTATTATGAGTAACTTTTTGTGAAGTTACTTTTGGGTTTTCTAAGCGATCATTAGGAATCCTTCAAAACGGCACGTACACTCGTGCGTTTAAATCTTTTAACCCATAAAAATGTTATTTTAAAACTTATGCGTTACTTTCAAATATTTAAGAATTTGCGAGATTTTGTGTATTTATTTAGGGACTTACAAATAATATATTTTATTGTCTTATACTAGTAATATTTTTTATAATTTCAAAATTATTTCCTAAGATTTTGATAACCAACGTTTTCTTAACTATTACCTTATAATTATTTTTCACTTTTCTAAAAAGAAATATACAAAAATAGAACATAGTAATTCCATCAGTGTAAAGTCCTTTCCGAGAATGCCTCGCAAAACGAGACGCAAAAAAAATCACCTAAATATTATACTTTTAAATTTTCTAAATTAAGTCAGAACGCGCCACATTTAATTACTAACATTCTTCTTCATTTGTATTGCTATAATTGGATTAGAGGATACGAATAACATAAGTGATGAATATATTACGTCTAAATCGTTTAAGTTCATGACCTTTGCTACATATTTGGCTATTTTTATACTTCTCTCCTTTTCTTAAACAGGTATCAAATTATTTACAAATTTATGGAACTTCCAAGCATTACATTATTAATAAACCATGTAGAGTCATCAATTGTTCACTTGTTAATAATATTAATGTTTGAGCTGATGTTACTAATTTGTCTAAATACCTCGTTCACAGCGATTTTCCATTTGGGAACGATATAATGGAATTTTAAATCCAATTACAAATGATACCATATAAACATATTTGTTTACAACGTAAGTGGGTCAGCTTAAACAGGATAGTCGCAATTCGAATTCCTGTCAAGAGTTCAGGATATGCGAGAACGCACATGCCCTCCTTATTTTCTTCTCTTTTCCTTTAGATCCGAATTATTCTTTTTTTATCTTTAGATTTCTAATTACAATTTGATGCCTATATTTTATTGTATTGTCTTGTTGATTCCTAGAACTTAATTTCTTCATTCTCACACAATAACACCCTACTATATAACTGTATAATGAATCATCAAATCTACCTATCAATTTGTCTAAGTTTTATTTACCTTAAGAGAAAGGAAAGGGAACCCAATGAGTTGTGTGATTTACAGCACTCACAAAAAGTCGCAAAATTGGTCAAGATCGCGTCGAAGATCGCTATTTGCATAAATTATTCAGGGCAACGCACTTTTTAGCGCCAAGAATTTTTACTACTAACAAAACCAGTTCGTAGTGTTGTCTAATTGAATTATATTTTTCATAGAATTTCCATTTACAACATAATAACGTTAATAGCTCTATCTCCTGTATTTATAAATAACTTAAAACATGTATATCAAAACCTGCTTCAAAGACTTTAAAAAATTACTAACATCGATTGTATTATATTCGTATCTCTCTCTTTTAAAATTTTATTTACCATTTTTAATCTGCAAATCATTGATTTAAAAATGTATATAATCAGCGTATTGGATCACTTTAAACATGATTGCAATTAAATTAAGTAAATTACATAATTTTAGACGCGAGTATCAATGTTAGTCAAAGTAGATTCTGATTCTAAAATAGCAAGAATCAAGTCTGTGGACTGGAGCTCTACATAGGTCAAAAGCTATTTTTTCTGATTTTGATAATTATTTTTTCGTTTACCACCAAGATGGTGTCACTTTTTTAGTTGTGATGAAGTCATTTGGCCTTTCCAACATACTGGGTAACAGGATGTTAACAGGCTTGTTGATCGTATATGTTTTCTTGTACGTCATTTCCAAAAGAATTGAGTAAAGACGAGTAATTTTATAATATATAATCGATGCCGTTAGCCCAACAGTCATCCAAATAATAGCCGTCCTTCAATATCCGGTTTCATTATGGTATTATGTAATTCAAGCTTATAATTTGTTGTAATTTTTTTAACTGAAACTATGATACAAGGCGATAGGCGAAGATCTATTCAGAAAATAAAATATTAATTGTGTCCATTGCTTAAACTAGCAAATTAACGAGATGGTCGCTTGATTACCTCCAACCCCCATAAGTGTCTTTGCACTTTTGCGTATAAGAACATCATCTATCATAGTAGAAAGCTATAATTTTGATATTTCCATTTGTTAATTGTTTTAGAATCAGAAGATCATACAGGTATACAGATTATAGGCATTTTAAAGACGCCAACAAATATCATCATTTATAGCAATATATTCCTAAATTATATTTATTAAATACTTACTATGTGTTTCTCGTAACTTCCCCGCGTGGATGACCTTCCTAGGATAAAAATCACGCTGTATACTTACCGGGGTAAAACGTTGCTTATATTATGTTAATCCTGGGCATCATCTTCCAGTATGCCATATTTCATCACAATCTGTGCAGCGGTTGCTGCGTTTACTTCTAAAAAACTTTCACATTTATATTAGTAGGATAAGATAAGAAGTAAGATAGTAACATTTTTTTACAAAACCACTTTTGAGAAAGTATGTGTACCTTGATACTTATATCATGTTATAATTCAATTCATTTACATAGGCGCATTAATTGACTGGTCTACTCTCTCTTTTAATGATTTCGTATGATCTATATATTAATATGTGAATATCATCTTTGGACTCCGTTTTAAGTACATTGCGAGCACGGAGGACTGTTAGATCTGGCAAAATTAAAGTTATTATTGGATAGTGCAGATAAATAAAAAGCATGTATAATTCTTGTTACAAATATAATAAATTCGCTGGCCGAGAATCGACCACTGGGCGACCACTATTAATTTAACCGCTTATTTAATTAGTATAAAATTGTATAATCAAATTCTTTCCATTTATTATGCCTTTAACATAATTAATAAAAACAAGCCTGACTTTAGTAAAAGGACCCTAATCCCTTCTTATGTTCAGAAGCAACATCCGGTTTCTTCGCTAGTTTATCTAAGTATATATACTTTATCGTTGAAAGGGAATGTTTTTAAGTGAAGGAAATTATCACTTAAACATTAAATAAATTTATTAGATTGCAAATAAATCCAAATATAATTCCTACACATGAAGTACCTACTTTTATGTTACTTAATGCGAATAAAACATTTCTTAAAGGTTTTTATTTTACTTGTTATTAAAGTACAACTGACTACATTGCTTAATCTTGCAAATAAACAGGCGTCGCGTGATTGCTACCAACCTAATGTGCCTTTGCGTATAAGAATATAAAAAATTACATCTCTGATAGTAGAAATCTGTAATTTTGATATTTTCCTTTGTTAATTATTTTTAGTATTGGAACATCATATAACACCTTTTTGTTTCAGAAAATGAAGACAGTCGTGATATTGGTGGTTACCGTGGCGGCGATCGCCCATGCTCAGTTCCCCAATGGCCGCATCCTGGAGCCTCCCGTACCGTCCCTTTGCGTGCAACGAACTATCCACGAGAGATATGCTGATAGTAAGTTAAATCCTCTACAATATTTATGGAAATTCTTACTCTACGAAGAAATTCCATGTTGCACAAAGATAATTAGTCCATTGAAATGTTACATTTTTTAGGCCTTACCTTGCGTTTTTTAGAGGACGCAATTTTATTTTTTTGAAGTGTAGGGGAGGTCAGTCTAAAGCTAAAACCAAGTTTGTGGGGTCGCCACCCTTGTCCCACGGCCGCCATCTTGAAAATAGGGGTTGAAATGGTTTTACGATGTATCTCTTAAACTATTTATCTGACAAAAAAAATGTATAAACATTTTTTGTTGCAAATTAAATTCTCTATAACTTTGGTCTAGTAACTTTTGTCGTAGAACTATAAATAAAAAAGTTATTAGCGAAAATGTAAAGAAATTCAATGTTAAGCAATGTCCATTGCAACGTCATCAGAACGTGTGTTTATAAGGTTCATAATACTTTTTGTACTCTCATTAATACCCAAATACCCAAGGGACCATTAGGGAACAAAAGAACATCTGCCTGCTATTATTATTATTATTTCTAACCTCTCTTATTGTAAGAATAGCTGATAATATTGTGTTGAAGTTGTCGTTCAACTTATATCTTTTAGTTGTGCTACATATTACTGTACGTACGGATGTATTTTATTCTGTTTTTAATTGTGAAGACGATTTCGAATGATTTTAGACACGATTTTAACTTTAGTGAAAACTACTTTTTTTTTATTAGCATTTTGACTTTTAAAAGACTTTTAAAAGTCAAAATGCTAATAAAAACTCTACTACGACAACTTCAACACAATATTATCAGCTATTCTTACAATAAGAGAGGTTAGAAATAATAATAATAATAGCAGGCAGATGTTCTTTTGTTCCCTAATGGTCCCTTGGGTATTTGGGTATTAATGAGAGTACAAAAAGTATTATGAACCTTATAAACACACGTTCTGATGACGTTGCAATGGACATTGCTTAACATTGAATTTCTTAACATTTTCGCTTATAACTTTTTTATTTATAGTTCTACGACAAAAGTTATTAGACCAAAGTTGTAGAGAATTTAATTTGCAATAAAAAATGTTTATACATTTTTTGTCAGATAAATAGTTTAAAAGATACATCGTAAAAACCATTTCAACCCCTATTTTCAAGATGGCGGCCGTGGGACAAGGGTGGCGACCCCACAAACTTGGTTTTAGCTTTAGACTGACCCCCCCTACACTTCAAAAAAATAAAATTGCGTCCTCTAAAAAACGCAACCCCAAATGTAACTTTTCAATGGAGTAAATATTGAAGTATTAAAGATATGGTCGTACCGACATGGCGTTGTCTTGTCCCTAATATCTTCCCTTATTCCAAAGGCGAGAAATGTATTGCTGCGTCACGTTTCCCTTTAAACTAGTTTCTAGTACAATAGGTAGTTTGGTAGAGGCTCAGTAAAAAAAAGCGCCGCAGATAAAAAGTTTAAACACCCACGCTTATCTGTCGGGAGATAAGCTTTCAACCTGTTTCCAGAGAGGACATATGTGAAATAGTTATGATATTAGTCAACATTATGCAAATAACTATGGGTATTAAGAATGGAATGTGGTATACATATTTATTATGAAGTGCAGGTTACATGAATGGCTGATTAAAATTTGACTTGCTCTGTGAAGAAAGGTAATTTAATAAATGCGATAGAATGACTTCGTTCAGATAATTTAATGTAGATGTATTCTGAGAGTCACATTAGGCCCTATTACCAATGAGACTGTAAGTTCGTTAACAGTACGCCTTATTTTTATTATTTCAATAATTTTAATTTAAATATAAATATCAACTAATTAAATTCTACGTTTTATTAACGATAACAAATAAGCTGGTAAATCGTAATGTGATAAAATAATTATTTTTTAATAATATAATATCTCTGCTCTTACAAAGGAGAATATAAATAAAACTCGAAATTTTTACACTTCAATATTCTGAACTACATTCAAAATTGTAAATATCACTCAATTTCACAAAGCTATGTAGAGCCCGGATAGCTCAGTCGGTAGAGCATTGGACTTTTAATCCAAGGGTCCAGGGTTCAAGTCCCTGTTCGGGCGGCTTTTGTTTTATAGTATTACAAGGTTTATTTATCAACAAGAGAAATATGTTGATAATACCTTACTTATAAATCAAATATGACTTAAATTCATCAATAGCTTATTATAATAAATGTATGCTAGAAGTTTACTATATTAATATACTTACTACACAGATATTCTGTCCTTTTTATTATACCTATAAAATATTTTATGTATTTATTTACTAAATACAATAAGTGACGAATACTGGTAGAGATTTTGATTTTACACAAAAAAAATTAACACCTTTTTGTGTTATTTTAGTCTCTTATCAATCTCACAAATAGGAAAAAACTTAATAGCAAAGTTGGTTTTCTATGAAACAGTGGTAGGTACTAGGGCTACCCTGGTCAGCCGCGAAATATTCTATCTTATCACAAACCAAACAAACGTACACTTTCAACATAATATTATTTTTTTATGTTTAAAAAGGTCAGTTATAGCACTTTATTAATCTTGAGAAACGATATGCTAATATCAATAATAATCAACGTGGTTTTAGATAAAATTTCGTCTTAATTAAGAGTATTTTTTTATATAGACAAAGGATACTTCTTCTCGTGGAGGGACCCGGCGCTGCGAGGCGTTGAGGAAGATTGGTTGAGCGCCAGGAACTACTGCAGACAACGGTGCATGGACCTTGTCTCGTTGGAAACCAGCGACGAAAACGAGTGGGTCAAGGCTCGCATCGTTCAAGATAAGGTAACTTACTGTTTCTAGCAGTTGTCATCATTAAATGTAGTGTAGAAAAAAAATCTGTACTTATTCTGTGTAGGGATAATCATGTAACATTTCCCCCGCGTTTTAATGTTGTGGTATTGGAGTATTCCACACTTTAAAACGTCTTCAGCATTAAAAAAACCACATGCCACGCATTTATACCCTAAAGGGTGTACAGAGGCACAACCACAGCATTTACTTTTCGCCAAGTGTGTTCCGTCCCATGATGTGATAGGGGGCGAGCTTATCGCCATATCGGGCACAAATTTCAGACTCTGGGCTGATACTGATCAGAAAAATCCAAATATAACTTTTCCCGACCCGGGATTCGAATTTCGACCCCAGGACCTCAGAGCACTGCCGTAACGCGCATGCAGTGCAACTACGCCACCAAGGCAATCAACATAAAACACAGTAATTAAACCATTGAATAAATTCACTTGAAAATTTTGTTACAACGAATATCGTCACGAATCGGTTAATGTTACTTATAGCAATAAAATGAATCAACCACTATCCACCAAAATGTACACCTGTCTAATAATGATTTCAAATATTACCATAAACAAAGGTATCATAGTTTTAAATACAGCAATTAAAATAGATCTGGCAAAAACTTTAACAATAAATAATTAAACATCCGTCTATTCATAAGTATAGGTACGTCCTCTAACCTCTTTTAAAACAAAAGCAAGAAGTGCATTTTTCAATAGAAAGTAGTCCATTACTTTAACAATCTTAACATATTCTACGCGCAAACTAAGTTTTCGTAACAAAAGTAAATGATAATAGCTATTGTTACGTATTGGTAAATAGACGCAGACACTACTGGCCATTTGAATTTGGCAGTTCACGATGTGACTTGAATGGCAGAGCGCTTCCAAGTACACAACGAAACTATCGATTTTCTTCTGCGAGTTTCACCATTGCCACACATTCATCACTCGTGGGAGCCTGGTGTTTTTCCCCATCACACTACTTACATGCGATTATATTGGCTGTAATTTCAACCAGCCCATTGTATAGAATCCGCAAACAGTACTTTCAAACATGACTGTCATACTTAATACCTACAGTAATTATAATAGGTGTTTTAGGATAATCTTTACTTATGTTTAAGCCAATGTCAGTCTGTTTTTATATTATAATTTCAAGACACTGTGAGCTCATTCTACGTAGATCGGGCCATAACATTTTTTTTATTTTGTATTATTGTAATGTAGTTAGATAATGTAACATTGGCTTTTCGGACGACCTGGGTACACCTCAATCCGCCCCGTGTCCATGAAGGATGCAAAGTCTCCGAAATAACGGGAGAAAATTATTATATTAAAAAACTATGATAAAATCTGAAAAATTGTTTTACTAGGAGATTTTTAAGGATTTTATATAATAGATAATAGTCTAAAACGACTAGATTATGGTACTTAAATATCATTTATCTACACTAAATATCTAAGTAGTTACGTCCTAATTACTTTAACTTTTCTTCAAAGGTTACTGCAAATTTTAAAATTATGCGTTTTTTATTTCGTTGGATAGTTAAAATGCTTTTGTTGTAGTACCAAGAATACCACTTTCCATTACCATTGTTCAATAACCTGGTCAGAATTACCATATATATAACAAAGATATGAATGCCCACATGCTGATTTGAATATCCCGTTGCCATCACATCCGATGTCTGATGTAATTTTTCCTTAAAATAAACGAAATGACAAACACTTTTAACTTTCACCATAAAATACTACGCTATGTAAAAATAAGAAGATAAAATAAAATAGAAATCATAATTTCATTCTTCTAATGAGAAAAATAACCTGGTTCGAAAATACAATTACCTACGAATCCCGTAACCTAATAGTTATAACAGGGAATGTCGACAAAATGCCCTGATACAATCATTAACCCTAATAGAAAGCAAAACAAATGTATTGGAATGAATGTCCTAGCGATAGACAGCCGTTTTCAATAACCGATTCCAATCTCAATCTTCAATCCGATTCAGAGAATGAACTAATCAAAACAACTTTGTAAGCATGTCAAAAAATCTTAGTTCTGATTGGTAAATTTTAGCAATAGATCGAAAAAAGCAATTGGAGTCGTATATCGAAACTGGCGGTTAGGCGTTCGTCGTTTTCATACATTTTTTGTTTTCTATTAGCGTTAACGATTGTATGGAGTCATCATGTCTACGGCCCCAAATAAAGACTTCAACTAAGTATACACAAATATATTCTTGTAATCCTGGTAATAATGTTATTTATGTTCCTACTTAAATCGTATTATAATGACATACTTAGCTCGCGTATTCTATAATTTCAACATTTTTGTTTTCTATCACGGAGGCGAAGTTGCATTACGGTACGACTGCAGTACTGATGTCTTGAGTTAGATCTCAGGTTGGGCAGGACGTATCGGGTTTTTTTACTCATTATCGGCCCAGAGCAGTAGCGGCCTTTAGGGGAGGCGAACTAAGCAACCGCCCGGGGCCTCACGCTTACAGAGGCCTCGCGCGGTGCCTCGCAGGACATTTTTTACGTTCTTACAGACGAAATTGTTAAAACAGGGGAATGTTTTTTTACTCTTCCTGGGGTCTCGCGTCGTTTAGGGCCGCCACTGGCCCAGAGATGTAATTTGTGCCCGATATGGCAATAGCCCCGCCCTCTATCACATCATGGGAAGGAATAAGTATACACGGCTGAAAAGTGGGTGCACCATTTGCGCCTCTACCTGCCCCTTCGGGTATAAAAAGCGTGAGCGCGTGTGGGCATTTTCTATATTCAAATGAACTGTCTGAGAACTCGCGCTTCGAAAAAATATTAATCTCTATCTCTATTTACAGCAAAAATACATCTGGACGTCTGGCCGTCTCTGCGACTTCAAGGGCTGCAACCGTCCCGACTTGCTTCCCAACGAAATCAACGGTTGGTTCTGGACCGCTGAACTGCAAAAACTGGCTCCTACCACAAACCGCCAGCAGAACGACTGGTCTGAAGGCGGCGGCATCGGCAAACCTCAGCCAGACAACAGGGTAAGAGCAATTGGTAGTCTTAACTAAGTATGTTTTCTAAGTAAGCCAAGGATTATTTATTTACGTTGCAAATACCTCGAAACCTCTACTGACACTCATAAAGCATCAACTACGAAGAAACAATAGCTGGGACGAAGAAAGCATGACGTTACGACATCTGCAAACGGTATGACGTAAGAAAACCAATTCCGCGAACCGTTAAGGCGATACCTCAAGGTCCATTTTCATACATTTTGTTTCGGCTTTAATCTGGGTAACTAAACAAGTATTGGCAAGTAAAGAATTTAAATTCACGTCTAGTTAGTGATTAGTTCTCGCAGTTGAAGAAAAACGTAAAATAATTAATAATCATGGATATTTCGGCCTTTAAAATTTAATATGACGAAATTTTAAAGGCAGAAATATCCATGATTATTAATTATTTTTACATTTTTCTTTCAACTGCGAGAACTAATCACTAACTAGACGTGAATTTAAATTCTTTACTTGCCAATACTTGTTTAGTTACCCAGATTAAAGGCGAAACAAAATGTATGAAAATGGACCTTGAGGTATCGCCTTAAGTAATATTTGTCATAAAACAGCCGACTGCCCGTTGCATCCACCGCGGATATCGCGCAATGAAAACGAAAGCCACGCTTGAATATTTATGGATGCGCGAAATATTCGCCGAAGGGCACGCCCGCATGTCGTATGCCACTTTCTACAAACATGAGGCTATACAAAAGCTCATCTGTATTCGTTGTGCGTAGTGTCGGTGTGATACTTTCCCTGCGCCGACGCAACCTGTACCCGCGAAATTAAACAATACGTAACCCTTCGCGGCGCGTCATCCGTATCCGTTTTGCGGCGTTCAAGGCTCTGCAGTATTATGTGGTTAACCCACACAGACGCCGGAACAACATAATAAGGTGCTAACTCAAATACAACAACATTTATGATTCATTCACAACCATTTTCGTGTTCAGAGATGTGCAAAAGGATACAAGGTCGAGTCTATCTAATGTTTGTCTAATATACGCGATTTGAAAATGTTAATAATAGAAAATAACTGCATTTGTATATTATTATCATTATTCATTTGAGTCCGCGCTACAAACTATAAGCAACCATACAATTACTTACTGACCTATGATCATTTTGCGAGATTATTAACAAAGGAAATATTTTCCAGGAACTGATCCAAGGCGGCGCTGCGGAGCACTGCGTGGCGATCCTGAACAACTTCTACAACGACGGCGTCCACTGGCACGACGTGGCCTGCCATCATCGCAAACCCTTTGTCTGCGAGGAGAATGACGCGCTACTCAAATACGTCAGATACACCAACCCCAACTTGAGAGTTTAATCTTAATTTTTATATTTGCTACCTAACCAATGAATCGATAAACAGTTCGCACCTTTTGAAAAGAATATTACAAATTTGTAAGTGTGCTTCACCAAATTGTTAAAAGGAAGACATTTTTCAATATAAATAAACCAGACGCACAACCAAACAGAATAAAGTACAAATGCTTCAAGAGTGTAAAATAAAAAAAATTGTAGTAGAACATATTAATACTGCCGAATATTGACAAGACATTGCTGTGAACATTCAAATCTGTTGTTAGCTTTAAATATACCTCAATACATATTTATTTCATTTGTATAGCTATATTTATGTTTGAAGCAGATGTTGATATTACGATAAGTATTTAAGATCTGTCAATAAAGACTGCTTTAATAATAAAAAGTGTGATTTTTTGTTATACTCATTATAGAATTACTTAGTTTAGATTTCAAATAACGCCATGCGAAGTGGCTTCCTAATTTACCAACGCGAAAATATGTTAGCAACTAGTACATCTGTACTACACCTCAAAATTTAACATGGTAAAAAACACATTCAAGTTTCGATGGAAAATCCAGGGTAACCACAGACACATCATTGACACACTACACATTTCTGGTGCCACAAGCAAATAGCAATGAAATGAAAAGGTAACAAATGAAAATTCAAAATATAACAAATTTTAAATCAATGTTTTATTTCCTTACAAAATGCATTCACAATGATGTATTTATTCAAAGCATTTATGTACAATAAATCGAAAATAGGATATCACATCCAAGAGAACCACTACCTTCCTAATTAAGTATAATTAAGGCTTTGTTTGTTAATAATATATAAATGCATCAAAGTTGTAATATCATAATATTTTATAACAAAAGCATCAAGGCATGGTCACTCTGAATTTGTATCTCATATTTCTGGGTGATGCTTTTTTGCTCATTATAAACCAAAGGGATACATTGCAGAAGTAAATTAGTGTCAGCAACATTGACACATGCATTATCCGACACAACCGGAGGAAACTGAGCTTTAAACCAAAACTGAAACAAAGAAATATGAAATTTACTTATAATAATTTTTATGTCAAATTATCTTTTAAAACATATGGTTTTCTAAAAATTCACTTAAGGCAGCTATTTCATTTATCATGAAGCAAACTTTCAATGAAAAGCAGTGAGGTGTTTATATATTTTATAGTCCATTTAATTTTTCAGATATTCTTTTTTATTTTCTTTATGTTATATTGTTAGCAGGTAGCAATTGTTAAGAGATCATGCAGAACAGATTTGCCTATTGTTTTAATATGTTCAAACACCATTGAGTCTCCTATATATAATACACAAATAAATCCTTTACAATATTGATATATACTGTTACACATTTTTCAACAAATTTAGTAAATACAGTAAAAGCTTTACTTATTACTCGAAAAGGATTATACATAAATCATTAAAGGAAAAAAGAGTGTAACCATTACAAAACATTCTTATGAAATATTTTTAAGTAAATACTAACAGAGAATTTTATAAAAGCCTAAACAAAAAAAATATATATATTTACAAAAGAAATTGTAACTTACTCTCTATTAGCAAAGTCCTCCATATCTAAATCAAAGGACTCATTAGATCTCTGTGGATCAGGTAACAATATAAAGTCCTTGTCAAATTGCTCCTGCAAGCAACATATCCTCTCCATAACAAACAATAAAAGTATCGCCCAGAAATATTCAAACTCAAACACCATGTCGGTCATTTTTTCCCTTCTACCATTATGATGTGGTAGCCAAACTTGGTTTTTATTGGTGGGTCAGTATACACTGGACTTGTCACTGATGATATAGGCAAGGCAAATGCAGCATCCTGAAATGGACCCACCATAGAACCCCGGGTCATCCAGCCGAGGTCCCCGCCTTGTCGTGCCTTATCCTCACTGTACGCGGCTGCTACATCCGGGAATTTTTGACCGGCTTTTAATTTTTCCAAAGCTTCCAAGCATTTTGACTGCTTCTCGCACAGTATGTGACGCACTTTGACAGCTGTTCCACCTTTCTTTTCTTTTGACGCCGATTCTATATTTAAACAAGAAAGCATGAAGGTTTTTATCAAAATTAATTAGGTTATATTTATTTTCAATAGGTGTATCATAACCTTACCTTTAGCATCGCCACCCGATTTACCACTAGCTTTTGCATTCCCACCCGCTTTTCCTCCTTTCTCCGGTTGCTTTTTGGGAGGCATTTGCAAATGACAATAGTAAACCTTTATATTTTAAAATTGCCGACTGAAAACGTAATACATAATGTTGATATTTTCCAATAGTTTCAATAGACAATATGACAATGTCATATCGATCCACCGCTAGAAAAAGACTTTTATTTTCAACCGTATAGAGTCGACTTCAACTTTTTGATTTGATTGATTGTCTCTGATACAAAATGATTTTTTTTTTTGGTTTGATTTACTCCTTAAGGAGAAGGCAAAGGCTCTTAGCCATACAGCCTAGATGATACAAAATGAAAGAACGAAATTCAATTTGTCAATTTGTTTTTTATGACGTTTTAAGTTTAATGTTGTAAGTTCAAAAAATAGTTCATCACATGTGGTTGTGATAGACCGAAAGAATTGTTTATGGTTTATTAAGATTTTATTTGGCAATATGTTCCTATAATCTTAGCCGACTCCTTATAGAGGAAGTAAAGACTATGGTTTTAAAAAATAAACAATTATCAATTGACAGTCAATTCGTCAATCATCAGTCAAATATTGTGATTTCTTAAAATTATTTATCTATTTTATGTATTTTGAATATTTTATTATTAAATCTTTGTAGTGCTAAAATATTTAGATATGAAATAAATCATGTGTATTCAACATAGCTGGTAAATGAAAGGTAATATTAGATCGTTATTTAGATCAAGACACTGCACTTATAAATTGACACCCTTACGAATGCCTGTGTTGTAAAACAGATAGTTCAGTATACCCCGACGCAATGGGGATTATGTACGAAAAGCGACCTCTGAAGAGGCCGCGGCTGGGCCCTCCAGACGTGTACCCGCAGGACGCCCGCCAGAAGGAAGACGAGCTTACGTCGACGAACGTAAAACATGGATTCTCTACTACACCACAATCCAGTGATGAGTTTGGCACTGCTCGCAACTTCAATTACTCTGCCTCAAAGGTACATCATCATTAAATATGTTGTGTCTTATTATGTTACTATTAGACAACATACTTATTTTGGTACTCACATAAGGCAATGAAAATAAGTACATTCAATGCATAGGTTTCTCATGTACTACATTAAATTCAATAAATACAATCACATTCCAAATATTTATGGATTTTATAAAATGTACTTGGGACCTGTAACTGATAATGCTTCATTAGTTTTTACTGTATATGTATTGCATTAAATGCTATACAACAACTTGTTTGTGTTACAGGAAATAATTTTTCTCCTTCAATATCTGATATATTTTTAGTATGAGTAAAATAGTTATCTAATATTTTTCTAACATTATTATAATTCGACATTCTGTAATAGAAGTTATACAAATTCCATGTTGTTTTAGATTGGCCAATTCTTCTCTGGAATATTATCAAAAAAAGAAGAGTTAAATACACTTCCTGACTGCGGCAGAAAAAGACAACAAGTGAATACCAAAGACAATTTCTGGCCAGCCACAGCACGCACCAAACCACTGATTGAAGCTTGGTTTAAAGATTTGGCAGGTAATTAATGCTTCTGCTTTAGTCTATTATTTTTAATTAAAGTTTTCCATCCTAAATTCATGCCTAAATGCCTAGCATAAACATAAACTTTTGACTAGATTATAAAAACCTTGCTCTTTTCACATACAATTGTCACTTTTGTGAGAATTAATTAATAACTTTAATTTTTATTTTTAGGTGGGAAACCATTATCACAACTTGCCAAACGAGCTCCAAATTTTAACAAAAAAGAAGAGATATTCATAACATTAACAGAATATCAAGTGTCTATGCCAAGAGCTGCTTGGTTCATAAAACTTAGTTCAGCATACACTGTTGCTGTGTCAGAAGCCAAAATAAAAAAGAGACAGTTACCAGATCCAACTACAGGTAAGGAATGGTTAATCTTAATATTTCATAATCTGTTTCTTTAGACCATCTTACAGGCAATTTCTATAATATAATCTAACTGCCAACTATGCTTTAATAATAGGAATAAACTAATAAAAAACCCATCTGTAAGCATGTCAAACTTCATTTGGATTGGTCCAATTCAATTTGGGTTATTTATAGGAAGCAGCCAACTATACTATTATATAAAGCTAAAATAAAAGTTTATTTGTTTGTTCGAATGTACTACTCTCAGGAACAACTGTTTTGAATTTAAAAAATCTTTTAGTATTGGATAGCCCCTTTATTGAGGAAGTCTACTACTTTGACTAATAAGAGTGGTTATGGTTATGGGCTCCTTTTTTCTGCACTTAGCCTGTAAAAAAGTCGAGCCATTGTGTGTCAAAGGTTTTTTTAATTAGAGTGAAGCATCAATGAAAAATGATACAACAATGGGGAAAATTTATTCCTTTTCAGAGTTTCTGTTTGAATACTGTATAGATGATTAAAGTTACGCAACAAATATGAATGATGGAATTGTGTCTCTTAAAAAGTTCAAAAAATTCACTACCCAACAGATTGAGATGAAATTTTGCATGGGGTTACTTTGAGACCCTGGAAAGGCCCATACCCTAGGTTTATTTTCTGTCCTGCAAAAATATATAGCAAGACTTTTATCCCGGAAAACTCTTTCATACTGGTGAAGCTGTGAGCAAAAGCTAATATTATGATTAATTACTAGGTAAAATAATGTGTATATTAGGTATTGCCATTAAATAACCAATAAGAGATAAGGGTGTCCAGTTCACTATTTGATTTGTGAGCCTCATCAACACTAGCCATTATACAAAAGTTTTTCTTCTCATATGATTGAATTCAATAATAAGTATCAATATGCTTTACAGAATGGACTACAACTCTCATCAAATTCCTAAAAGACCAAATACCAAAATTAGCTGAATATTATCAAAGTGGTATACCAGGAAATCCTTCAGACAAAACTCCACCATCACAATCAGGTAACATTACTTTTTTCCTAAAGCAACCTTATATGATGTTAACATAGAACTTTAATACAACAAAGTAATTGAGAAAAAATACATATAAAAAGGTAATCAAATGTTATATCTTGTACATTAAATTAACTGATATATTAATAGTTGCTAACATGATTTGTTGAATCAGGACATGGAACACCAAGTCACAACTCATCTGGAAGTACTCCTGGGAGCTCCACACCTAATTCAACTGTGCCTAATTCAATGCATTCGCCTGGCAGTTCTAGCAGTAAGCAAAATGTTTTAAATTTATCTTCTCTTTTACCATTATTTGTAACCTTGACTGGATGTCTTGGCAATAGATATGATGAGATAACACCATTTGTGGAAAAATCTAGTACTATTAGATTCTCTTTTCAATCATAGCATACTTCATAAAAAAAAATGATCACATTATCGATAATTTTACTAATACCAGATGGATAATAAAAACAAAACAATCAATTACCTGATTAGTCATTTCACTAAGGATAATTGCAATCACATGTAAGGAATTTCTATTCCTATTCGAATAGACATAAAATAGATGGTTTCTTATAATCTCTCATAGACATGGGTTCGTCGACACCGGGCGGTGAGAGTACAGACTGGCGTCAGGCCCTCAAGTTGTGGAACTACTGCTGCCGCCTCGCTAAGTATCTGCTGGACGAGGGGCTGCTCGACAGGCATGACTTCCTCACGTGGATCATCGAGTTGCTGGACAAAAGGGCGCCGGATGACGGGCTTTTGAAGTACATATCAAAATACTTTTCTTTGCTATTGTGTTTAACTAATCTGGTTCGAACTTTATTGTGATTCTTCCATTTCCGCGATCTACCTGAAAATATTTAGATAGTTTATTAAATCTTCTAGTAAGTTCCCATATTCTTCTATGGTTTAAAGATAAGGAAGAGCCTATTTCAAGGCCCAAAATCATACAGTTAGCCATATACAAATATTACAAGACAGCTTGTTCAACATATTAGCGCATAGACTAATTACATTCTTTGTTCAATGATTCTACTTCTTCTCTTATATTATCTTACTAGCTTCCGCCCGCAGCTTCGCCCGCGTGGATATCGGACTTCAAAAATGGAGCCGGTCGCGAACGTTCGAGAATGTTCGTTTTACGAAGCTACTCGCTAGGTGATTCGCTAGCCTCTAGGTGCCAAGCAAGCCGCCTGCCTGTGCGTTCGCGACCTTATATATATACAAAAATAATCCTTATAGCATGATTCAGTATTCACGCGTGATGGCTTATTATTAGCGTATTTCATGTATAACTTTGGTGTTTCTATACCGATTTCTGCGATTCTTTTTTATGGAATATTTAATAATGTTAACTTTTTTAATTACGGATGACTGAGAGTGTTATAAACGTAAGAGTAGACAAATATAATGAGAAAGCTTCGAACTGCTAAGCTATCGGGAGTTACACGTGTTATTGTGAGTCAACCATAAAAGATAGACATATGCTGTCGTGGGATATTTTTTACATAATTTTAAAGAGAACCTTTCCGTCATACATGATTTCTGTGTAGCTTTAACCATTAGGTTGCACACGCGACAGAAGCTTAAAAAATGGAGTAACTTCTCCCGTTTTCCCAACATTTCCCTTCACTGCTCTGCTCCTATTCATTGCAGCGTGATGAAAAGTATACAATAACCAGCACAGGAGTATGAAAAATGATTGTACCAAGTTTCGTTAAAATCTGTCGAGTAGTTTTTGTTTCTATAACGGTTATACAGACAGACAGACAGACAAAAAATTTACTAATTGCATTTTTGGCATCAGTATCGATCCCTAATCACCCCCTGATAGTTATTTTGGAAATATATTTCATGTACAGAATTGACCTCTACAGATTTATTATAAGTATAGATAGACAGATATTAACGCGAATATTCGACATTGAAATAAACTACTTAAACGATTTTTTTCGCGATAATTTGACCTCCATTGTCCGTCCCGAGGCGATGAAGTACTCCAAAGCCTTTAAAACGTGGGGAGTAAAAATTACAACAAATGATACATTTAATAAGCTTTGTTACGAGTTGTTCAATGTTTGACATAACTATGCAGATTGTTCCTGCCCGTGGCCCTTCAACACGTGGGAGAGTTTGTGAACTGCGAGAGTCTGTCGCGGCGCCTGGCGACCACGTGCGCCAAGAAGGCGGCTGCCATCTGCTCCGTGCTGTCCGAGACCACGCTGCGCACGCTCAACCAACCCGCCGTGTTCACTAAGCCTGCTGAACGGAATGGTAAGACTAAATAAAAACTCTTTAAACACCGACCATACCCTCCGAAACCCCACTGGTGAAACACAAGTAAAAAATTACCACTGAAATTTTGCGAAAATTATATTGTGTACTGTGTATTCATTGGAAAAAAAACAACACCAAGAATACTTAAATATGACAACTATATTTTTCAGTACTAAAATGTCGATGTTTACATAACGAAACTGCAATATGTACTATTATTAAATATTGTTTGTCATCTACTATAAATTTGTTATAATGGATTGCTCCAACTGTACCACTAACTTAATTCAATGATATTCTAAAGGTACCTAAATAACCATAAATAGCCTAAACTAAAAACATTACATTTCAAAATACACTAATTTCTTTCAGAAACGGAACTTCATCCACTATCACCACCACAGGAAAACGCCGACATAAAGCCGAATATATCGCAAATAAAGCGCTCGAGCACACCGGCCGAGCAGAGCCAGGGGACTCCAAACCCCAATCATTCCCTGGGCACTCCCAACCCGAGCCATCCCCTGGGGACTCCTAATCCCCCACAGCAACATGACGTGCAAGTGAAGGAGGAGAGAGCCTCTCCACCAAGGGATGTGAAGACGACGCTAAATACAGTGATAACGGCGGCTTTGAACCCCATACAGGTGGGGTTCGCCGAGGTTCTCAACTGCGCTTACCATAGGGATGTGGTCATACAGTTGGCTACGATTCTACAGGTACTCGTTAACTATATATATATTCAATACTTAAGACTATAAATCTCATACACACTACGCGATTATCCCCGAAGCGGTAGGCAGAGCTGTAATCAGGGCACCCATTTTTTACCTAGAGTATTCCGTCTTATGATTTGATAGTCCATAGCCATATTGGGCACAATCTCTGGGCTGATTGTGAGCAAAAATACCCAAATATCATTTGTCCGACCCGGGATTAGAACCCTGGACCTAAGAGCACTATAAATCTTTGTAATGTTATTTTGTATTAAACATTAAGTTATCAGTTGCTTTAACAGAACTGAAACTGATATATTATTCGACAAGATATTGGTAGACCATGAATTTGATATACAGAAAAAGCACTTATTTGTATAAAAAAATAAAACAATAGGGGACCGGCCTATGCTTGATTTTGTACATTATTCTATATGTAATGGTTAATAATACGAAAAAGAAGCACTCCTGCGAAAACTGCATAACAATTGGTTAAAAAATGTGCGAGTAATTCATATTTAAAATATTGTAACGTGCAGAAGTGGGCGCGATGTGAGGATATCGCTTCATCTCTTTTTTTCGCACGCGTCGTAATTCCCGATGACGTCACATGTGGATATTTCGTCTCTTTTCTGTTTCTTGTTAATTACCCCTTCCACCGAAATTCAAAGACTTATAACTTGTTGATTTTTTACCGGATTTTAATAATTCCTTCTGTGTTATAATTTATATTATGTAAATATTTGATAATAGTAAAGAACAAAAATGAGTCCGGTACCCTATTGATGTAGTTTTAACAAAATCATCATAGTAGCTGTCACTCACAACATTAGATTCCACACATGTTAGTTTTATTCAGGACGTCATTTAGTTACATTTCCCGTAGATAATCTGCGTGGAGTGTCCGACGGCGATGGTGTGGTCCGGATGCGGGTCGTCGCTGCAGGGTTCGCCGCTAGACTTGTTGCCCGTGCCTCCGAGCGCCTTGCCCATGCCGCACATGGACTCCGCAGTCACTGAGGAACATAGGCGACTGGTAATTGTTCAACGTTCATAATAATACAACATACAAGTCATCAGTGCCGAAGGGTCCGTATAACCCGATTTCTGCCGGCTTCTATGAAGAATTTATGTAGAATCTAATTATCATTAGAACAATTTGGAGACCACATTTATGGATATAAGTATGTATATGTTGTGTCGGGTTCCATTTTGGAAAATTTCACCTTTCGCCTTTACAAGTCATTCATTTGCATAAGTTCTAGAAACTCCTTACCTGGTCGATGATTTATAATCATTTCATTATTTTAAATGGGTGAAGTTATTAATATATTTTTTATGCGTTAGGTATATGAAGCTGAACAGGAAATATCAGCGCGCAGTAAAAAAGCAGAAAGCAAATGGTGTACTGACAAATGGCAGACCAGTTCCCAAGGTAAATTATTTTATTAGTATAAAATTTCAGTTTCCGAAGCGAAACTTTGATTATAATAAATAACTTTACTGTTTTTAGCTCGCGTACTCGCCGTTTTGGAGGCTCTAGACAGACACTGCTTCGATCGAGTCGACCCAAACAATAGTTTAGACACGCTGTATAAGGAAGTTTTTGCTAATTGCACGCCACCTTCTAAAGACTCCAATATTGATACCAAAGATCCGGTAAGTTTATTTGATTATGCAATAATTTTAATTTTAATAATTATTGCCAAGCCTCTAGATCGCTCTGAAGTTGACGTCAATGGGAGCTGGGTAGGCGCATGTGCACTCTGTTCGTTTTCATGTGTACAGATAATCAAACTGCCTCAGCGGCGTAGTTGTAATGCGAGAAACTGGGTTTTAGCTTCTTATAAGTTACTCAGACATAGCTCGGAGTCAGGAAGATTCCGGTATAATACCCCCAGCCTCAAAAATCATGTAAAGCCTTTAGTTCTACGTCTGATTTCTCTCCGATCATGTCAGATTGTCATCTCACCGGATTATACGAGTGAAGGAACGGAAAGTGTATTTTTGTATTAAGCACAAACGTGCATTCTATATCTCTTGCGAAATTCGCCTAGTAGATAGGTATACACATACGTACACCTATGCACGCAGGCGTTACAATGTCAGAGTGAAGTAGAAGATTTACGATACGTATTACTATCGCTGTGGTGTTGAAGTGTGAATGTTGAGTAGTTGAGTGCGGTTGTTGGTGCAGGAGTGGGCGTGTTCGTACGCGGTGGTGCGCGTGCTGTGCGAGTGGGCGGTGTGCGGCGCGCGCTGGGGCGAGCACCGCGCGCTCGCCGCCGCCGCGCTGCTCGACCGCCGCCAGCACCAGCTGCACCACCACCACGACCACCACGCCACCGGTACCGTATTGTATTCTCACATGCCTGTCAACTTCTTTAGGAAATTAAATTCTAACCAACTTGACTGCTTGATAAATATTCGTTACAGCTTAAATAATTCTTTAATGTGGTCCCTGTTTAAATTTATTTAGCATTATTTTATTTAGTCGCTTTCTAAAGAAGTGTACAAAATATTCTCCGAATATTATATTTATAAATATTTTGTCCCTTAGGATCCGACGACAAAGAGTCAATTAGCTCCGGCACAGGTATCTACAATGGACCGCCTATATTCCAGAATCTTCTGCTACGCTTTCTAGACAACGATGCACCAGTCTTGGGTAAACCAAAAAAAATTGCATTTTGCAGATTCCATACTATACGTAGGAACCATCGAAGTTATTAGTAAGCATTTCATCCTGATTGGTCTATTTTTGCGATCTATCAAAAGGGATTGGAATCGTTTTTAAAATCAGCAGTATGTCAAAGATGAAACTGATAATTGAGAAGTGAAACATCAAGTTGTCAATAAAAAAACAACAACAAATATGATCTATCAGTGATTCGCTCGAGGTACAGACGAGATTTTTCTGATCTGTCGGAATCCCCGACATATATATTCATCGTTTTTATATTAAGATAAACTAAACTGATACTTCGTACGGTTTGAAGCCAGAAAATGTTGTGTTACCTGAATAACACGCTTATTAGAATAAGGGTTATATTTGATTGTTACAGATGAAAGTCCGAACGCTCCCCCAGGCAACAGACAGCAATTCGCGAACCTGGTCCATCTATTCGGAGAGCTGATAAGAAGGGACGTGTTCTCCCACGACGCCTATATGTGCACGCTTATATCTAGAGGTAAGAATGCGTTGAAAATCATTAACAGCCGGTAACTTCATTGAAATTAAAAAATAAAATGATTTTTCATCACGTAGGCGAACACAGTTGCACTTATGATAGTAATTAGTTACATTAACTGCAGGACTAGCGAGAACTCAAATGTTGTAATTTAGGAATAATAATGAGAACTTTAATTACTGTTACTTAAAATAAGAAAACCATTTCAATGATCGTTTCGATTCGCATTTTTGCAAAAAAAACGGCCGTAGATATGCCGATGTAGGGTGTACACATAGTGTTAGAAACCCGGTCCAAAGCTCACTCGGATGATACCCCCCACTGTAGACAGTGAGAAGCATAACCGCTAATAGTGACGGTAGCGTAACAAAAATCGTTTAAAAAAAACAAAAAAAATGTAAAAATGTTTTTACAAAATAAAAGGTAAATAGTTGTGTTCATGTATGTACTTGCGTAATGTAGGTGATCTGGTATCCCCGACGGAGCCGACGTCGACGGGCGGCGGCCACACGGTCGCGCCGCCCGCCAACAGCACCGGCACCAACCACAACATGGACGACGACATATTCGCCGGCATCGACCTCAAACCAAAGATGGAGGTTAGACTTGTATATTCAAAATACGGATTATTATATTTTGTCCTTCAAACGAAAATAGGAAATTATGATTAAAATCTTCTTTCAAATTGCCAGGTAAGCTAGGGAAGACAAATACACAGAAACAATGTGCATATAAACATAATAACAAGACTGGGAGAGAAGATTATGTTGCGTGTGTTTTAATAGTTGCTAATTAAACAGTATATAAACATGAAATATTTTTGGATTGTAGTGGTATATGGAGACGGTTATTTATTTTTGTAATTTTTTTTATTAATTAGTTATATATATAAAACAAATTTAGTTGCACCCAATAAAATAACCATTCTCATCCTGTTTATTTTTGAGGAGTTCCTTGCTGCATTTTTGAAGCCCAAGGTCTTATATACGACGTTTAACTTAAAAAAAAAATCTTTTAAATCTGGTTACGGGATAAAATATTATTGCTGCACAAACATTTTTCTTTACGACGAATAAATGACCTCTCCTTTGGGTCGGTTAAAAATAATTTTACACCTTTTAGGAGAACGTCCGAATGGATTTAGACGATTCTAAGATAGATGATGACTTGGATAAGTTACTGCAACACATAAAAGAGGACCAACAAAACTCTATGGACGCTCCTGACAGCCCGAAGGATCCTGGAGAACCCTCACACAGGTATAATAATAATTAAATATACGCTATATATATCTCTAAGACACTGCAAATGTGCTTTCCTACTTTAATTCAATTGTAATAGAGTTCATTTTACACAGATTGATTTATAATACTTTGAATGTATACCCCACTTGCCACTTACATTTCGTTTTACATACAGTGTCAATTCGCCAATGATGGGACCAAGCGGTATGAGCATACCGGGCATGCCTTCTATAGGAATGGGACCAATGTCTGTGCCAGGTTAGTATATTCGGAAAAATAAGGTACATATTATATTATTAATATTTGTGAATGTAACCAGTGTGGTCGTAAGTAAGATGACTTTCAACAATCGTTAACGCTAACGTTATGTATCAGAATGACATATGTTAGCGATAAACTTATAATTAAGATATATCATTCCCATAAATTTTTTCTGTTTCCTATTAGCGTTAACGATTGTTAAAAGGCAGCTGGGTATAGGCTCTGTTGTTTATTTTTTTTTTTTTTCAAATATGTATCATTATGGTAATATTATTGAACTCATGAAAAATCATTTCATTATTCTGTTATAACTCTTTCTGTCTTTGTGAATTTATCGTTCGCTTTAACGGTGAAGGAAATCATCGTGAGGAAACCTGCACATCCGAGAAGTTCTCTATAGGAATTTCGAAGGTGTGTGAAGTCTACCAATCCGCATTACAGTGTGGTAGACTAAGGCCTATTCCCTCTCAGTAGTAGAGGAGGCCCGTGCTCAGCAGTGGGCAAGTATATAATACAGGGCTGATATTATTATTACTCTTTCAGTTATTTTTATATTTATAAATGTTATGATCATTTCACAATTTTTATAAATTGCGAATTATTTCAGGATTCTGTACCTATTATAATTTGAATATTTTATAATGCTACTAGTGATAGCGACCATCGTAAACAACGTGTAAACTCCGCTATAGAGGCCCACGTAAAAATGCAATCAAATGAGTTCCGGGATCAGCCTGTGTATATCTGCAATTAAAGAGGCCAGCATATTCATGTCGACTGGCGATGAAAAATCATCTTTCGTTAATCGATAATTTATCTGGAGCCTAAACCCGTCTACACCTACCATTAGGTGCGAGAGTCTATCTCCATATAAAAGCATGTGTAACGTATAACGTATTCGTGGAGGTATCCGCGCGGGCGGCGTGGGCGCAGGCGTGTCGGGGTCGGCGGCGGGGCTGGTGTCGCGCCACTACCACTACACCATGCACTTCCCGCTGCCGCCCGCCGAGCCCGACCACGCGCCGCACGACGCCAACCAGCGCCACATCCTGCTCTACGGCGTCGGCCGGCAGCGGGACGACGCCAAGCACGCCGTCAAGAAGATGACCAAAGGTAACCACAACACATCACACGTCTAATGGTCACTTATAGTCAGTTTCTTTATGAACTGTAAATGTAAGTAAATTACGTTATTTATGTAAAAGTTACAAGTGACCATTGCAGTCAATAAAGAATCATTTCTTTATAGTTATACACAATTCTAAAATCACATCGAAATTCATCTACAGATGTTAATAGATTTTAAAAATATCTAAGGAATTTCTGAAAAACCATGTCAGTAAATCATCTTTTTATTACAGAAATATGTAAATTATTTTCGAAGAAATTTTCCATCGACGTTGCGGAGGGTGGAAAAATCAAGAAACACTCTCGCAGTGAATTCAATTTCGAAGCTGTCACTCAGAAGTTCCAGGTATATTCTGATTTTGTACTACACTACCTAATAATTTTAAATAGATTGAACCGAAATATAAACCTTGTGAACCACAGTCGTTTTGGCAACATTAACATTATCTAGCTAATTTATCAATGAAATCAAATGAAGTAAAATATTTTTCTACACTTTCTCACTCAATATGTTGCACTCATATGCCAAACACTTAAAGCAGACAATAAAATGATATGTTTGTGTGTGGCAGGCGATGTCTATGTACGAGCAGGGCGCGGTGTCGTGGGCGGTGGGCGGCGCCGTGTGCGAGGCGCTGGCGGCGTACGCGGCCGGCGCCACCACCTACCTGCCGCAGCCCGAACACGTCGCCTTCGCGCTCGACCTCATGGAGATCGCGCTCAACGTGCACGGACTCATCGAGACCTGCATACAGGTGACCATGCACTTCGAACGTCTTGTGTACCTGACGCGCCTGTGTTATTGCGGCATTTCGACCGTTTGTGCATTTATAAGGACACAAAGTGAGCATAATATAGCCCACGCAGCCAAAATTGCTGTTATAACTTGTTATGAATAATGCTATTGAAAGAGCAAAGGCGGCGAAACATGAGTTACGTAGTTCAGAGAGGATGTAATTTACAGATCCTGAAGGAGCTGTCGGAAGTGGAGGGCGCGCTGACGAGCCGCGGCGCGCCCAGCAGCGGCATCGCCGCGCCACGCGCATACACCTCCGCGCTCGCGCTCTACACTGTCGGTGCGCTGCGCAGATACCACTCCTGCTTGCTGCGTCAGTACACTGTTTAATTACTTACTGCCACGCCGGTATCGCAAAACCGCAGAAAGACCTCTCTGAAACTTGTATATTTTTATGTTATAAATCGTTCACTTTACAACATCGTTAGTCCGCCATGGACTTCCTCCTGTGCCCCCTGCAATTCTCTACTTGGTCACATGTGCACGATTTATCCTCCCACATTTTACTTTGTTTATTTTATTATAAATAATATTATTTATTTTAATACAAGTATTAGAAATATATTAAAATTTATATTTGACTGGTACTTGAAGTAGAAAGACCGGAGCTATAACTACCAACAACTTTCCAATGACACAGTTCAATAGTTTCGAGGATATGCAACTTAAAACAGAGTAAAACAATGGAGGTATCGATGGTGTATGTTGTGGTTGTGCGAGCAGTGTGCGTGGAGCAGACGTCGACGGTGTTCGAGCAGCTGTGCCGGCTGGTGAAGTGCGTGGTGAACCCGGGCGACTGCGGCTCGGCGGAGCGCTGCGTGCTGGCGCAGCTGCACGACCTGTACAAGGCGGCCGCGCACCTCTGCCACGCGCCGCACGCCGACACCTTCGCCAACGCCTATCCCAAGATCAAGTACGTACTACACTAACCATATCAGTAACACATATGTATGACTCCATAAAATTTTATTATCTTATATTGCACAATCACATTAGGGGCGTTCAAGTATTATATAACGCAATTTGGAAGAAGGGGGGGAGCTGTAAAACGTTACGATGCGTTTCAGGGGCGGGTTGGGGTCTCAAAAATCTTCAAAAATTGCGTTACGTAATACTTAAACGGCCCCTATGAAAATATTTGAAAATAACAAATAACACTACATGACATTATATACGTACGTTTGTTTAATAGTGGTTTCTCGTATCAGTGTATATGTATGTGCCGGAGTGTTATCTGTCATTACAATCTTTATGTTACAGACAAGCGCTCTACTCACCGTTGCAACCTATTCCATCGAATTATGTCTACAATCCACAATTTTTGAGTGAATTCTTTACTAATCCTAGAAAAGGTATTTTATCTTGTATTTAACATACAATGAAAATTTAATATCTAACATTATGTATTTGTTCCATTAATTATTTTAAAATACATTTTTTTTGTTTAGGTAAAATAGAAATAGCGTGGGCGCGTCAGGTGGCGGAGTCGCCTGCGAATCGATACAGTTTCGTGTGTTCAGCGATGCTCGCCGTCTGCCGAGAAGTAGACAATGATAGGTAAGTAATCTACCATTAATTAAATAAATAAAATTCTGAATTCTCCAAATATAACTATTTGTCGTAATTTTATGTATGCCACAGTGTCAGATTGAATAATGTCGTGTACTTTGAAATAATTGTACTACAAAAGTGTAGGTTTCAAATGATTAGTGGCGAGGCATTTGATGATTTAGTATTTGATCGCTTCTGTGGTGTGTATTTGCTACTTTCACTATAATCTAATATACAGTTTATTAGTTAGTTATTAGTTATTAGTAAGTGCTAACGATTATGGTCTGCCTTTTACTCGGTATCCAGTTACCTGTTCGATAACTTATTAGTTTTGGTTTAATTTATATGATAGTCTTTGATTTAATATGATGATTGTTATAGACGAGTTATAAGAAGATTGAATAGGATCCTGTCATGAGTATGATTGCTGAAGTAATTGTGTCGGTTTGAGTACGTATTGTGTGTGCACAGAGTGAACGAGCTGGGCGTGCTGTGCGCGGAGATGACGGCGTGGTGCAGCGGGCTGGCGGCGGAGTGGCTGGGCGCGCTGGTGGCGCTGTGCGGCGCGCAGCACTACCCCGCCTCCACCGCGCCGCACGCCGCGCCGCCGCCGCTCTACCCCGACCTGCTGCACCACCGCGACCTGCACGACGCCGCCGCGCACGACGCGCTCGCCGTCTTCACCTGCATACTCGTCGGTCCGTTCAATATCAACTACTTATGACGCAGTGGCGAGCTCTTTAATAGCGAATGATTCATTTGCAAGTTTACATATACTATCACACACTATAAATCTCAAGTTCTATCTGACATGGTTGTCTATTACTAGCCCTTGGCCAAGAAAGAGCTCCTAAAATGTTATTATGTTATATTGCAATATAAAAGTATTTTATTATAAATAGTGATATATCTACCCGATTAGCGCGCCACTGTTTTTCCCTGGAAGACTTCGTGCGGCACGCGGCGTTACCATCGTTGTTGAAAGCGTGTGGAGGCGCGAATGCCTCCACCAACCCGGCCAACGCGCCCTCGCCGGACACAGGCGCGCGACTTACGTGCCATCTACTGCTCCGACTGTTCAAAACTGTCGATACTCCACAACCTGGTATGTTGTAATCCTTCTAGAGGTTCTTTGTAAAATGATTACTGTACACATAAAAAAATACTTTTTTTATGTTTGAAAGAATGGCTTAGATTACCAAAAAAAATTTGTCTTGCGCGAGTAATTTTTTTACCGTGTTAACAATTACGACAAGTTGCCTGTTATATTTTTTTTAGCTAGCAGGATCGGCGACAAATCGCATATGTAAACAACAGTTAATAACTTGTGGCAAGAATTTGCAGTTTATTGAACATGCAAATAAAAGTTCTAACTTGCTAAGCAAACAAATATGATTAATGTATATTAAGTCTATATAGGAAAAAGAAACGAAAATCAAATTACTCCATATTAGCTACAGAAAAATATCGATTAAAAAACTTAATACATTATTACTGCCGTGCTAAGCTCAAAAGCGGTATCTCGAAAAAAAAACAAAATCTTGATTTTTATGTCGTCAGATAGCTTAAAGAAATGCCTATCCAATGAACTTCCCCAAATAACGTTATTTTCTTTAGAACTTGTTATAAAAAACCTTAAAAGAGTTTCTCTATCTCAGTTCTACTTATAAACTATATTTACAAAACCTCGATGATCTCGAAATAAGGTTTCCCTGACATACCGTTTTTGCGCAGCGGAATATTAATAGGCGAAATTCTGATGCCGTATAATTGAATACATGCTGAGTGTTTTGTTTGTGAGGTCTGTACTCGGTGTCGACGTCGCCGGGCCCGGGCGGCAGCGCGGCGGGCGTGCGCCTGTCGTGCGACCGACACCTGCTCGCCGCCGCGCACAAAAACATCGGCGTCGGGCCCGTGCTCGCCACGCTCAAGGCCATACTAAGTAAATATACCACGCTCTTACTCTAGAGGGGATATAATGTTGTACTAGCTAACGTTTTGAACAGAATCCAACCAAATCGTTGTCTATGTTGCGTTCAATAGAATTCGACTGTCAATGGAGACAAACTAAAGCTGTTTAAGCAATTAAATTCAATATTTTTTTAACTATCTTGTGTCTATGGTAATAATGTTTTAAATTAGCTCAAATGATGCGTTATACAAACGTTTAACAAAAAAAATTAAATAGTAAATATGTAAGTATTTAAAAAGATATAGTAAAAAAAATTAAAAAGAAAACAACATTATAACCTCTCCTTTTTAACTAGTTATAATGAATAACTTTTTATGATTGGCGAGTTCGGACACAGTATTAAGACGCAATGTACTCAGTTTTCTGCTTGACAGTGGTCGGAGATTCAGCTCGGGATGGTGGCAAATCGGGCAAAAAATCATGTGAATTGTCGCATATTTTGGGTACCAGTGATACAGTTCCTAGTGACGCACAGCTCGATCTGATGTCGTAAGTACAAAGTTCATGTTATTATACAAAACTATATACTTCACGTGATCCTTGACTACTCAAGTAGCGCTAAATTAGTAAATCGATTTTATAAAGGATTTTTTTCTTATTAAATGAAGTAAGTTTTTTGGATTTATGAATACATTTTGAACCAATACATTGTTGAGTTTTTAATATATATATTTTGTCGTTTTTGCGACTAATAGATTTCATTTCACATAGGCTACTTGTGTCGAGGATCATTCATAGTCTACGAGGAATATTAAAAATGACAAAGCTTCACCGAACCTACAATTGACTAGCGATTTTTTTTTATTCATAGGATGGTAGATTCAGAGATGAGTGGGGGCCATAGAACTCCTAGGTTTGTTTGTTTTTTTTTAATATTGAGTTACCTTCACGGTCGCACATCCAGGACATGGCTTCACTGTGGAGTATAGTATACTACGTGTACATACTCGTATCATTGTCACGATTTATCAATCGCTTAGCTTCTCTGTATGTTGTTTTGCTACTTCCATTTTCATTCCTCTGTGGTCCTGACTGGAACATGATCTGCAGATGTCAACTCGATACGCGCTGAACGGAGTAGAGTGCACTATTTTTTTTTTTCTCAAAAAAGTCACGACTATGAATAGATAAAAAGAAACCTTTTTTGACGTACAATGGCGGCTATGATAGCCGACAAGCAACTTAACCACTCTACTGTGTGGTAGGGAATTCATTTGAACACAACTTTAGGTACACTTGCGTTCAAAACACACTCCAATGCGTGGTAGTGGTCGCAAGTTGTATACCACCTATTATAAATTATACGTAAACACTTTACATACTACTTTCAGAAACTGAAACAAATCAGTCCTGTTGTCATCGCAAATTAATGATTTTAATTACATCGGAAATAATTACAAATAAAATACGAAATTATCTAGATTCGAGAACCAAAACGTTGTCTAAATATGTATGTAATAAAGCAACCAGTTTCATAGATTTTGTTAAAATTTTATTTTACATGTTGCACTGTGCTCCGTTTCTGTGCCACCCCCCTCTGTCAACTGTCAATTTTGTCTATGTGTAGAGGTTTCATTTAATAAATATTTATATAATATTTGTACCAAGTACGCTAAAATGTGTCGTAACCATCGCCAAGCACTCCTCTGACTTATCAAATAAAACTTTCAACCTATAAGGTTGATATTAATTAAAGAAACTAACACATTATTTACACATATCTATTTTTACTAAAACATTTTTATCACTGAATGACTATTAAAGTAACTGCACAAATATTAGATGCCATCTAAATTCACTTTGATGTCAACGAATTTGTAAATTTAATATTTCATCGATTTAAAAATTATATTACCTGGGGCAACTAAATATAATATCGTATATAAGTTTCCATGTTCATGTGTACAAAAATACTACAATATGTATAGTACTTTTCAGTAATTATTATTCGAGTTTAAATTGCAAGTTTATCCTATATTGATATTCTCCTTATATTTTTATTAGAATTTAAATAACTTCGCATATAAATATTTTAATGTGCATAGTCATAAGTGAAAGGACATTGCAATAACTTTTAAATAAGGTTCTCTATACATTATTCCAATATTTTCCAATTGCGTATACAGGCTGTTCCTAAAAAAAAGATATAATTTGTGCCCGATGTGGCGATGGACTCGGCCCTTATTACGGCACGGAATTTTGAATACAGAAAAAGAATCTGAAATTATTGGATTTATTCATTGTATGATGTTTTGTACACTACCTTCTCTTGTTGTGCACCTTCTTTAATCCATGCAGTGGACCCCACCTAAAGGTTGTCTGATAAAAAATTCCCTCGGCATTAAGTCCGTCTTTATGGTGGTGTTTATAAAGTGTAATAAATAATAAAATAATAATAATAACAAGTAACCAATTATTGTTGATATCCTTATTCAAGAGTATAATATAAAGTTTGATAAATAATTATAATAATAACAAACAAACAGTTATTAATGATACCCTTATTCAAGAACAACCTGTATACATTTTAATTGACGTATAAAATATGAATATTCTATACAAATGACAAACCGGGATCGGTTTATTATTTATAAAATACGTACGTATGTATAGATAAATGCACCGATATAAAAAAGTTGTTAATAAATGTAAATATATAAATAAATATGATAAATCTAGTCTTTTTAAACATAAAATGTTTAAACAACTATTACTATTCCGCTTGTGTCTTGTAGATTTTATTAGAGTCCGTAAGTCCCAAATTTCTGTAAATTAAAGTTTTGATTTCATGACTCACGGAACACGTTTAAATTTTCTAGACAATTTCGCATACTAATAAACTAAATGTAACAGATATGTATCATAGCTACAACTTTACCGCCAAAATTATAAATACGTATTACATATGGTGCACGGCATCATTTTTTGACGTTTTCAATACAACTACATCATCGATCATGTATTTTAAAGTTCACTTTCACACTTTCTAGGTATGTCGATTAACATCAAAACATGGGAATTTCCTTGGCTCTAAATATAATTTGTACAATTCCAGAACAATTACTCAACTCCTATACATTTTGTAACTCTCAGATAATCTCTTAATATTTTACCCTTTTGTACATTTAGTTCCTACCCCTACCTTGTTTTGTCCGCGCAATGTTGTCCTCGTGTAGTGACAATACCCGCTGTGCTCGTGCTTTCTATAGATCTGGGCAAATATTTCCGTCCTTGTCTGTCTAACATTTATAACAGTATGTGCAAGAAGGACGAATATATTTGTCAACAGTAACATGATGGATCGGTCAAACTGTACCTAATATCCGCCGACAAATGTATGATTCTGTTTCTGTGAAATGGACAAACACATTTATCAGTGGCTATGCGAAGCGAACTGTATATTCAAATATATAGTGGAAAATTGTAAGTGCTGGTTCCCGTTTGGCGGAATTACGTCGTCGAATGTGCTTCGTGTAATTGACGTAAACGACGCAACGTAACAACAGCAAGCGTTCGATGTTAGTTCTTCGTGTCGTATTACGTACGGCGGACATTCATCGACGTAAATTCCGCACAGATGTGGCTAAGATCGTATGTGCGAAGGGACAACCATCGACCGTATAGCATAAATATATAGTCGACGAGGACAATAAAGACATATTCTTGAGAGCACACGCGAAGGTTCAGACACGTGATTGCAGGGGTAGCGGCGGTGTGGGCTCGACGCTGCTGGACTCGTCGCAGTCGCTGGCGTCGCTCGCGCGGAGGGTGCTCGCCGAGATCTGCTCGGAGGAGTGGGTGCTGCAGAAGTGTCTGCAGAACCCCGACGAGCTGTACCAACCTGACATGCTACTGGACTCTATGCTGACGCCGAGACAGGCTCAAAGGTAATATTGAATTGCGCATTAAATGTTTTCCTTTTGATACATTGTAATACTTTTACAATCGAATGCAATTTGTATTGTTACAGGTTACTTCACATGATATGTTATCCGGATTCAGCTAGTCACACTCATCCCGACCTCGACCAGAAAACGATGATCACTCGACTTTTAGAGGTAATCGATTTTATTGGTATTCTATAATTCGTGTAAAAAAAACTGTACCCCGTGAAAACTGGATCAGTGGGGTTGTTGTATTGTGGTCTCGATAAGGACCCGGGTTCGATCTCCGGGTGTGTTAAACATATTATACTGAGTTATTTTGTCTCAGTGTCGGTCCGGAATCTGAAACTGTGCTCAGTAGATAATAAACACGCTCCCTATTACCTGGCGAACTGTGGGTGGTGTAACCGTCTGCATATCTCCAAAAAGCGTAAGGAGTGTTTATATATATGGGCTGATGATATGATGGTGATATTGTTTCAGAACCTGGAGCAGTGGTCGTTGCGCATGTCGTGGCTGGACCTGCAGTTGATGTTCAAGCAGTTCCCGAGCGGGTCGGCGGAGCTGAGCGCGTGGCTCGACACGGTGGCGCGCGCCGTCATCAACGTGTTCCAGCAGCCCGCGCCGCCGCCGCCCGACAAGGACAGGTACCACACACGCACGCACATGCGCATGCGCACGCACTCGGCCAGCCCGCTGCCACTCAAAAAATGTCATATTGTTGAACGAAGAGAAGAGTCACCAGATTCAATCACAAATAATATCGAACCAGCGCCTACCAAGCTAATATCATTAGTCATTATAATAACAGTTATGACGTTGTCAAGTAACTTCAAATATAATTATAATTAGTCCCATTCGCTTGCGATGCTGTCCATGCTATGTTTTACGGTCCTACTTGGAGAACATATACTACCTTAGTTACACTAGCTTAGAATTGACTAACCCAAAATTGATTTTTTCTACAAGGATGGGCACCGATCGCGGCGTTGTGACCACTAGCAAGTGGTCGGAGTCGGTGTGGCTGGTAGCGCCACTCGTTGCGAAGTTACCTGCCGCTGTGCAGGGCCGAGTACTCAAACAAGCTGGGCAGGTTAGTCAATGTGCATTGTCAGGCTTGTCGTCAATAAGAATGCAAAGTACAGTCGAATCCGTTTAATGACATCGAAAGGAATTGACAAACACGTCATAATAAGCGGACGTCATACAAAGCGTTATGTGAAAAAAAATTTTTTTTAATGTAAATAGTATGCATGTATTTAAGTACTTTAATAGAGAAACATAGTAACTTATAAAATAAAAATTGCACGTAATAAGTACATATGTATGTATTTATGTATTTACATAAAAGTTGTATTTTTTAATGTAAGTAATCTGTAATTTTTGTCTGCTTTTGTTTTTTTATTTTATTGTAAAAACAGTCTCTAATACTATTGTGTATAGAAGACATCGCTATGTCAATTGCTCACTGAGATTCAAAACAAAAACTAGCCACGTGCCGAACGTCGTCGGGAATCAAGGAACATTACCGAGGGCGTAAAGAATCATGTCGGTCATTATAACCGGACATAATTTATTAAAAAGGGGTCACAATAAGCGACATGTCACTGTAAGGGAAGTCATTATATTCGACTTTTTTATAAAGAATCTTATATGAAAACCAAACTTTGTAGTGTAATTACGTCATAATAAGAGGTTGGTCAATATAGGCAGAGTCATAATAAACGGATTATACTGTAGTTAATAAATTTATTTATTTACACTTTAAATAACGGCATAGTCATTTTACAAAGACGGTATTAAGCAAATCCCTTTACTGATGTACAGTACAGTATAATTGGGTTCAAAATCATAGTTCTAACAAAAGTAGGCTATATAACCGAATAATACGTTTTGATGTACCTATCAGATCTTGGAGAGCGGATGGGGCGCGGGCTGCAGCGGGAACTGTTCCAGCGGCGGTGGAGGCGGCGGCGGGTCGCATCGCGACTGCAAGAGCCACCAGAGTCCCAGCTATAAAGGGTGAGATAAACCATTTAACATAAGGTTTTGTTCGTTATGTCGTGAGGTTTTTCAAATGGCTTTGTTTGTATTAGAACACATTAGATGTTACATACACTACATTTTCAGTGATATTGCCATCAGAGATCTACGAAGACATATTTTACTAAAGGACACGTGGCATGTATTTATAGTTAACGTTACAAAACATGGTGTGTGTTGTGGTGGCAGGTCGTCCAGCGGCGGCGGCGGCGGCAAGCGCGGCGTGAGCGGCGCGGGGTGCGGCGGCGGCTGCGCGTGCGGCGGCGGCAGTGCCGTGCGCCTCGCCAACGAACCGCTGCTCTCGCTCGTGCTCACCTGTCTCAGGCACCAGGACGACCAGAAGGTAACGACGCCGCTATACGCACTGCTCTGTGTTTGTCATCCTTCCTATTCCCCCGTATATCTGTCTCGGCTCGGCACGAAACCCCTCACTTTACATAGGGGTTGTAGCGTGCTTCATACTTCATAGCGGCGTCCCCTTACAGAAAGTAGACTATAATTACTCATAGTGTGTTATTTCAAACATTTACCCCCTTATTCATAAACGTTTTTTATCTAAGGACGGAGTAAAGCTGTGATAACAAGCCTATTTCTCAGTGCCCAATGGCACTGAGAAATAGACATAGGGCCGTTGTGATTGGTTATTATTGTTGTATTTCAATATTAGCCAATCACAAAGGCCCTACGTCTACGCACTGCGAAGACTGCCATGCCGTCAGCACTGAGAAACAGACTTGTTATCACACCCTTACTCGGTCGTTAGATAAAAAACGTTTATGAATAAGGGGGTTAGTTTATTGTTAAAAGTTTAAATTCGTTATTTTTTCTCGATACGATGTGGTCGAAATCCATAAACACTTATACTTACAGGAGAGTCTGCTGAGTTCGATCCACGCGCAACTGCAACACTACCTGACGCACGCGCGCGACCACGAGCGCTCCGCGTGCAACGACACATGGCAGGATGAGGTGGCGCCGGAAGCGTTGCAGCTACGGTTCTCGCTGGCGGGCGGCATGTTCGATGCGATCCGCCGCTCATACCAGCTCACGTCCGACTGGGCCGTGCTGCTGACGCAACTGGTCGCGCACCAGGTCGTCGACGCGTACAACAATAGGTAACTACCATGCCCACTGGTGTACTGGTGTGAGGTGTGGCATGGGTTTGCGCTCGGGTTCATCTTCGCTTCGATACAGTTCTGGCATGACATCTTTGCAATTTCTTGTTTGCGGTGAATAAGCTGGGCAAAAGATAAATGCATGTCCATTTAAAGAATGAAAAAGGAGCTCGATTTGTGGATATTGAATTACGAGTACTGATGAATTCGCTTTGTTCAATTTTCAAAATTGCTCACGTGATGGCTTCATTTGTCAATAACATCCGTGTCTTATAAAATAAAAATAGCAGGTTCTTAGATTTCCCAGACATTGAGTCTTGACACACATGATTAATCAGCTTTGGGTTTGGACATGCGTACGTGTGCATTTGTTTGTGGCCGGGCAGACAGTGTATTTACAATAAATTAATATAGTCTGTGTCGCAGCAACCTGTTCACCACTTTGATCGACATGCTTGCCACTCTGATCCACTCGACGCTGGCGGACGGAGGCGACGACAACAACAGGAAGCACTACCAGAACCTCATGAAGAAACTGAAGAAGGAGATCGGCGACCGGCACGGACCCTCCGTGCAGTGCGTACGACAACTCCTGCCGCTCTCCAAGAACACCATTATAGAGGTATTGAGAACATAAACATCTTTAGTCTCGTAAATGCAATGGGGGTTTTGTTAAATCGTGTTTAATTATAATCGTATTAAATATAGTTTTTTTTTCTTTGTTGTTTATCCTTATCGGAATCAAATCGGAGTAATTGATAGAGATGATTTACATTACATATTTCATAGAGATATAGTTTCATTTATGACTTCACGGATTTTATCCCAAAAAAACGCTGTTTATTTCTTTCTTTGTAGGATATTTTTTATTGTTATTGTACTTAAAATAATATTACAGTATGTTTACCTTTCCTTAGCCGCCTTGGTCGTTTTTATTCGCAGGCGCTTACGTTCAAAATTTAATGACGCAATTGTCAATAACAGACCATGCGACTTACTTATAAATATGAAACATAGTTTGGTTGACACCTACTTGTATTTTACAGGTGATCGCGTGCGAACCTCTCGGATGTCTAGTCGATCAGAAAGGAAACAAAATCACAGGATTCGACAGCGATAAAAAACAGGTAACAATATAATGCAATAATGTATATTTATTTTCATATCATCAATATCACAAGTAGCTCGTTATTAGGAAGTCAAAATATTTCCTATTTTTTTTATTCTTTCGTACCGTATTCAAAAGTGAAAGTTATCGATGACAACGATATTTATGTCAGGGTCTGAGACTTACGGACAAACAACGCGTGTCGGTGTGGGAGCTGGTGGAGGGCGGACGGAACCCCGCGCCGCTCTCCTGGGCCTGGTTCGGAGCCATCAAGATCGAGAGGAAACCGCTCACCTATGAAAATGCTCACAGGTTAGTTACTTTACCTATACGTTCATACTCTAATCAATCACCTCATGACCTCATATTGTAACAATGGCTTATAATGGAATTCGTAAATTAAGTTGGTTACGCAATTTCAAGACCTAACAAATGATCGTGAAAAATATTTAAAAATAAATAGTGTTAGCTCGGTGGATGTCGCTTGTAGTAATGTTGCTTGACTATAGATTGAAATTATCTAAAATTTATACAAAAGTCATTATTAAAAATCGACTTCATCCGTGTGGCGCCCCCTAGTTATGAAAAAACAATTCTGTTTTAAACTATTTTAGAATAAATAATGTTCTCGTTTTAGATTATTGAAGTACCACACGCACAGTTTGGTGAAGCCGCTGAGTTACTACCTAGAGCCGTTGCCTTTGCCGCCAGAAGACCTTGAAACTAATGACAGTAAACAGGTGCGAATATAAGAACATAAATAAAAAAAAACATAAATGTCTTAAAGTCTATTTTACAACTTCGAACTAACAGCCGTGTTCAATAACCGATCCCAATCTCAATCTTCAATCTGATTCCGAATGTACCAATCAAAATACCTCTTTTGTAAAATGACAAAAAAAACTTTGTTTTGACTCGTTTAGTTTTGAGATAGATCGAAATAAAACAGGTGGGTTCGTTTATTGAAAATAGCGGTTAATGCTACTCCTCACATAAATATGTAGATAATCCGACCAAATACAAAAGTCACGCCCTAATTTATAACCGTCTTGTATCATATAATACTACCTTACCACTGGACATGGATCTCGTTTACTGAGAGGATTTTTAAATGTTAGTTCACCGCGCTGGCTTAATGTGGGTTGGCAGACGCCTTAAACCTCTAATCTGTGCAACAAATGAATGATAATAAAAAAACAGGCCCTAACACTATTATTATTAAAGTCTATACTTTATATATTAACAGGATAGCGGCAGCCTCGACTCCAGCCCGACCGGCGCAGGCAAGTCCAGGTCGCGGTCGTCTTCGTGTAAAAATGCTAAAAAAATGAAACCAACCACGCCTGTAAGTAAAGTTTATAAGAAAATTCATCATATCATGAACATGAACATTCATGATATGATGAATTTCAAAATCAGGGAGAATCGATTTATGAACAGCCAGTTGTCGTACAAGAGCATTAATGAACCTATCTGAAAGTGTTGCGAAGGTCAGTTCCACACTCTGGCCGACGACAGTTTCAGATGGTTGTGGGATGTGATATAATATTGCCCGCAGACGGGCGTGGCGGGCGGCGCGGCGGGCGCGGGGCCGGCGGGCGCGCTCGCGCCGCAGCAGCCCCAGCAGCCGCAGTTCATGCACCAGCAGCAGCAGTGGTTCCCGCCGCCCGGACAGAACTACTACAACCCGCCAGGTTACATTATGTTCTTACCATTGACCCAACTATAATATAATATAATTTGGTTTTTAGCAACATTCGCTCGTTATAACCCGTGGACAAATAATATTTCCAACTCCTCCCCATCTTTCTATTTGATTAATTTCGTTGCGCGATAATGACAAATTAGTTTTCCCTGAGACTCGCCGAACTTCACTGCTCGGTGTCATAAAATGCGTGCCACTGCTGATCCTGGCTTACAGGAGTTGTAGTGGTGGATGTGAGGTGAGAAACTCTCAAAGTATTATTACAGTTCGGCTGGCATAAAGTTAAATACACAAATTATAATATAATTGATTTAATTCTTCAATTGTAAATTACAACAGCCGCTGGAGTGAATACCCGAGCGGTGGCGCCACCTTCCAACACGCATTCCAAGCAAGCTCTGAGCAACATGTTGCGACAACGTGTGCCCAACGTATGCAACCAAATGACGCAAATGCAGGTACAACACCTTTGTTTTTTTATAATATTTTTATCAGTTGTCACTTGTTCTATAAGACAGTGTTTACCGTTCTGAAATAGCAGATAAGAACAAACTTGACAAATATTTTGCTAGGAAGTGAAAACGGTTTCCAGAATTGCAGCATACGAGCAAATCAGTTAAACAAACTGCCTGCTGGATAACAAATAATAATAATAGTGTAGTTTGTATGATTCTTACTTAATTTTACCGTTGAAGGGAGGCGGTGGCTACCCAGGTGGTCCCCACAGAGGTCCATTCCCACCGCGGCAGGGCGGCATGCGGCAAATGCAGCCCAATCAAATGGGTACTATGCAACCACAGTAAGTATATATAAATCACCACATACTATATCCCTTGTTAACATATTAGAGGTTGTTTCACAACTTCTAAGTGGGAATTGAGATCTCTACATAAGCCAACCAAATACAAAAGTCAGACTCAAATATAAAAAGAAATTAACTGGAAACATGTAAAACAGTATCTTATTGAAGTAAAACATATTCAAACGGTTCGATATAACAACTCAAAGATACACTATAATCGGTGCCATTGTAAGATTTTAGATAAAAGTTTTAATACTAAAACGAAACTTGTCCCAAACAGGCAAATGAACCCTATGGGAAGCATGAGCGGCATGGGACCGATGACTCAGATGGGTGGCCTACAAATTCCTGGACAAATGGGTGGTGGACAAATGGGCGCCGGACAGATGGGTGCCGGACAAATGGGCGCCGGACAAATGAGCGCCGGACAGATGAGCGCCGGCCAAATGGGCGGCATGGGCGGCCAGATGTTCGGTGGGCAGTACGGCGGCATGCAGCAGGGATACGGCGGCTACGGACAGCAGATGATGCAGGGCGGACAGCAGCAAATGATGAATCAAGTATGTGACACTAAGGGCCGTTTCTGACTTTATACTGCTATTAAAGCGCCTCATTGCACTAATCTAATCACATTTCGCTCTTTTTTCACCACACAACATTGTGGCTAGAACGGATTAAATAAGACTTCATATTATTTTAATCCATTCTTTATCTTATTTAATTCTTTAACATCGTTTTGTTTATTTTCAGGGCATGGGTCAAAGTGTCAGTCAGATGGGCCAACAAGTCAACCCAATGGCGCAAGGAGTGAATCCTATAGCTCAAAATGTGGGTCAAATGAGCCAGGCAGTGGGACAATCTGGTCAAATACCCCAGGGAATGGGCCAAATGAACCAAGGGATGAGCCAAATGGGTCAGCCAATGGCACAGATGAGCCAAATGGGCCAGGGAGGTGGTATGGGAGGTATGAACGGGCAAGGCGGTTCTATGGGCCCACAGGGAGGCAACGGTATGGGAGGTTTTCCTGGACAACAATCATTCCAACAGGCAAGTTGATCATTCGCGTATTTGTTAGATAAAATTAGTTAAGTCATAATTTGCAAACTAAGAAAGTCTTATTTAAAATGTTTAGTCGTTACAGTACACTATATAATTACTCTCAAAATTTATTTATATTTCAGAATATGATGGGTGGTCGCGCTAGTCAAGAGGCTTATTTGGCACAGCAGCGCCAAAGCGCGCGGCCGCCATACATGCAGGTCAGTGAAAAGTTACCAAACACAACATAAACTTGGACAAAAAAAACTAGCCAGTAAAAGGATATATGATGGATTTATTTTTCCCAAATTTCAGTACACTTTATAATATTTAAAATTTGCTAAAATTATTTTAAATTGACGTTGCCGTATTGCAGCAAGCGCCGAACGTGACTATGAGCGGCATGGGCGGACCGGCGCCGCCGTATCCGCGCGCCATACAGCCACAGCAGAGCGCGCAGTATCAGCAGCAGATGACGCAACAGCGCATGCGCCAGCAAATGCTCGCCATGCAGCAGCAACAGCAACAGCAGGGCCCGCTCGTCCAGCACCTACAGCGCCAGCAGTACCAACCGCCCTACTAACACGCACTCAAATGAGCAATCTCAATAAATAATTTACTTAATGACAATTTAAGTTTTGGATGAATGAAATAGCGAGAGGACGGACAAACAAACGGATGGACGAAAAATTTTTTCAGTCCCGTTTCTTTCCTTGAAATCCGGCAACACGTCCATAAACTATATTATATATCTCCATGTTACAAAAAAGAGCATGGATCGTAAAATGGATCTATTTTAGACAAAATTAGAAGAGCTGTGCGTTATCGCCTTTTCGGGCCCTTACTGGGTATAAAAACAATTCAATGCAAAACAAATTGTTTTTTTATGTCTATAGACTACAATTTAATAAAGTAGTCATCATTATTTATATAATTTATTTAGGTGTTAATTTAAACTTCAATTGCAATTTCATTTGGGTATCCCAACCACAAATCATTTCATCTAACATCAATAAGGATATATAAGATGTGTAAATATTTAAAAAAAATAGTGTAGATGCTTTTGATCTATGGTCGTTATTTTTCTGCGTTTAAAATAGCCCTTTAATATTTACACATGCAATTAATTTTATCTATTGCAATACCCATGAATAAATTCATTTTTAATTTGCTGCCAATGATATAATAAAATGATCTCACCATATATTGTTACCTTTGCGCGTTCTCAACGTTTTTCAGCTGTTTTCAATAGATGATACTACTTTTAAACTTCGTTTTTGATATCGAGAATCAACCAATCAAAATCCAATAAAAAAAACTTCTGATTGATTCATTTTTGTGATGCATCGAGACAAATGATTGGTATCGTTGATTGAAAACGGCGGTAGAAGCATACAATATTATGCATTCGTAATCTACGTTTAGGTGTTACTCCAATTTTTATTTGGGAAATTATTATTATATCAATTATAATGAAATCAACGACGAGATCCCAAAACATCTATGAATATAATTTACTTATGTATTAAATTATTTATACTACTTATCTGATGCTTTTTAGTCGAGGTACATTATGAACCACATAGCAACGAACTTCAGAGATTTTAAAAATACATATTGGGCTACACTGATTAATTTCTGTATACGCAAATCTGAATTGTGTATTATATAAAATATGTGTTTTTAGCCCTTAACTGTGCATCCAGCATTGTGGTTCATCATTATTATATATGGGGCCTATCATTGTGTATTGGCCATTATTTTAAGATTAGATTAATAATTTGTTTCTTTTATACAGAAATTATCAATTTTTCTATAGTTTTAAGTAATATTTTCCCATGTTCTATTGATGATTATAATTATGGATTAGGTTATAAGACTTCGGAATATTTTTTGTGTTCCTTTAATTTCTAAATATGTGTTTTTATTAGTTATTGACAAATCGAATATGTTTTTTAAACTTATTGTTTCTAAGCTTACTTTCAATTGTATGTTGTATATAGGACCATTTGTAGAAGAAATATAAGTAATTAGATAAAGATGTATTTTAATTATCCCAAAGCATTGGACTGCAATAAGCTTATAGAGATTTCGCAATGTAATGGTTACTTAGCTCTGTGTCTTGGATGTTACAGTCAGTACATAATATAACAAACATATTAAATGGTGCCAAAACTTTAATAATCTCTACTATCTAATAACAATCTAGAGTTATCTATGGTAGTGACATGAATTCTCGTGTTCGACTGTTGCTGAAAGCAAAGCGCCCAAATATATTATTATAATTCTCTTTGCAAAGCGCTCTTAGCAAATTCAGTCCCATATAGAAAGAAAAATGACACCAATGATTAACCAAAAGAATAGATACAAGACGAAAAAAGTGTTCTGTACTCTCACATATTCATTTTAAACAATGTCATGTTAAAGATTTGCAATATTAAAACCCATACTAACAAAAAGACAGCTTTCTAATATAAATGTCAATGGTTTTTTTTTTTTTTTTTCTCCTTTTTGGCTTCGCAGTTTAGATGCATTTAGCCAATGTCAAGTTATTTGGATAGGATAGGAACATAGGATACAAAGGTTGGGAAACCATAAGAATGTTGTACGATATCAATTCGGAGGAAGATATATTGGTAATAAAATACTATCAAGTGGGTTAAGAATTAAAATATAAAGAAATAGGTCATACATATACAGATAGGAGTTGATGGGCTGGTTTACATACATAATAAAAATAACGTTAAACATAAATAATAAAAATTACGTTAATGAATTGTAATGATTAATGAAATTTGTATTGTAATGATGAATGAAAGAATATAAAGAAAATATCTAAAGTTTAATATTATTTTTAATAATAAAAGATGTAATGCATTGGTAAACTAACATGTCATTAGAGTGAAGAAGACAAACAATAGAGGAAGGTAAAGGAACTGAGCGACGCAATAGGGACTGGAAGAAAGGTAAGTGGTCATAACGAGGACAGGAAAACAGGATGTGATTAAGGTCACCCACCTCTGCACCACATGGGCAGGTGGGGCTATTTAAAATGTTTATTTTAGCTAGATGAGCCTCAGAGCATGTGTGGCCAAGTCTCATACGAATTAGAATAGATGTCTCAACTTTACTAAACCTAGCCTTAAAGAACCAGGGTTTTAATGTCACATCCGGTTGTATATTGGCATAATAACGGCCCTTTAATTTGATACTGGAGAGCCAAACTTCTCTCCAGGATTTATAAAGATAAGCTTTTGGTAAAGATAGAAGGTCTTGACTATAATTTTTAAATGGGAACAAGTCCCCGCAATTCACTGCCTCTTTAGCAAGAGTGTCCGCCCTCTCATTTCCTTCGATTCCCGAATGACTGGGAATCCAAGAAAAATGAAGCAAAATGCCATTAGAAAGACACTTGAACGCCAATTCTCTTATTTGTATAATAAGGGGTAAAGTGTTATTACTTTTAAAGGGAATTTAGCCATTGCTTGAAGAGCACTTAAGGAATCAGTAAAATAATTGCTTTATCAAGTTTAAATAGAAGAATATATTCAATGGCCCTTAATATACCCAAACATTCTCCTGTGAAAACAGAGGATTCCATAGGAAGTTTAATTTTTTGCACAATATTAAATTGTGCGTGGAAAACACCAATCCCAACGCATTCCAGTGGGCCTATTTTGGAAGCATCTGTATATAAGTGGTGAAAACCCTCAAAACGTTCAGCAAGGATTTCGTTAAATGCAGCCCTAGCACTACCAGATTTTTATCAATAGAATTATAAAATATTTTAGGAGTGAAAATTAATGAACTAAAGCTATTGTTATATATAGCGAGCCGGTTATAACAGTAAGTTGGCGCGGTAATAGCAAGAAATTTATGAAAACTTATTATTATGCACGGAAGAGATTTATGAGATGGTTTATTCAGGTAATGCATTCGGAGTGATTCTAGTAGCGGAATGAGAGGATGGTTTGAAAACTGAATAATTTTGAATAAATATTTATCTGAAAGAAATTGTCTCCTAAGAAAAAGAGGAGATTCACCGCATTCAACTTGCAGGGCGTTGATTGGACTTGATCTCATTGCCCCTGATATAATGCGTAAGCATTTTGAATGTAGGCGATCTAATTTTTTAAAAGCATTTATATTGCCGGGTTCAAAACAAATGAACCATAATCAAAAATACTTCTAATAATGGCGTTATATACTAAGTTTTTAAAGATTGTGGGTGCGCACCCCACCATACTCCACTAAGACATCGTAACATGTTTATATGACGCTCCACTTTGTTAGCAACATAATCGCAGTGAGCAGTCCCAGACAGTTTAGAGTCCAATAAAAACACCCAAATACTTAAAAGCGCTTTTAACTGGAATTGGAATGTTATTATATACAATATTAATTGTAGGTAGAGTTCTCTTTTTGGTATAAACTACGGATGCGCACTTTGATGGGGAAAGATCTAAACCATTTTTAAAAAGCCATGACGATAAGGAAATTAATGAAGAATTAAGGACTGAACATGCGTGCTCAATTGAATCGGAAGAGTAATATAACAGCAAGTCATCTGCATATTGTAAAACTTTAACGCCATTAGTAATATAAGATTCTAAATCGTAGGCATAAATATTATATAACAAGGGGCTTAACACTGATCCTTGCGGTAAACCTTTCCAAACGTGTCGGGTGAACTGGTTTTCTGATGACAAAATACTGACTGATCTATTATTTAAAATGTTTAAAATTAAATGCGTTAGATTAGATGGTACTTGAAGGGATTGTAGTTTTAGTTGAAGGATAGATGGTAATACATTATCGTAAGCGCCATTAATGTCTAAGAATACAGCTACCGTAGAACAATTTTTTGAAAAAGACATGCGGATGTCTGTGGTAAAAATGCTGAGGCAGTCCAAAGTACTTTTTCCTTTTCTAAAGCCAAATTGGGAATTTGCCAGAAAACCTCTACTCTCAACATACCAATCAAGCCGATTTTTAATTAAATGTTCTGCCAGTTTCATTAAGACTGAGGATAGGATTATAGGTCGGTATGAGGAAATATCGGTTGGAGACTTGTGAGGTTTAAGAATTGGCAACACAATATGACGTTTCCACATTGGGGGAATGCTTCCTGTTGACATTATAAAATTAATAAATGAAAGATAGTATTGGTTTTTTTTTTTTTTTTGGAGGGTAGCTGATACACGAGTCAGTGGGATTCTGTATTTAAACCTTTTAAAAAAATCAGGAAATCTCTATATTACTATAATTCCTATTGAATTGTGTTTTGTATATTCTTAGTGGTGTCGGTAAGTGTTTTTGTGTATTAATTAGTCCTTGTTACTATCTCATATAGTAACAATGGACATATCACCTCCGGACCCCCGATCCCCGGATATTTCCCAAACGGTTGCTATGGATGTTATTTCCTCCCTGCACCCTGATACTAGTGTGGCTAGACAATCGGCCTATAAACGCCAAAGCGATGACTCCTCGGAGACAATCATCCCTACCAAAAACTAGTTCAGCACAACCGGTCCTTGAATGCCCTTCCATTCAAACCTCATTCACTCACACAAGTTACAAGGAACTTTTGAGTTCTTACCCTGATTCAAGCACAGGACCATTTATCGTTCATGTGTCTCGTGTTGAAACTGATCCTTCATCTGGATCGACCATCAGACCCATTAATTTTGGCCAGTTTTTGTTCAAGCATAAAATACCAAACATAATGAAAAATGGGGTAAAAGTGGGTCGCAACAGAATTTCTATTGAATTTCTTACTGCTGTTGACGCAAATAATTTTTTAATTAATCCTACTTTATCACTCAATAATTATGTTTCTTCAATCCCCTCATACAATGTGACCCGGTTGGGAGTAGTTCGAGGAATTCCTGTTGAGGTTTCCATGGATGACTTCATTAAATACATAGAAGTTCCAGATGGATGTGGTAAAGCAATTAAAGCGAGACGACTCAGCAGAAAGGTAATTACAGATGGTGCTCCTAGTTGGCTACCAACTCAAACTATTGTAATTACATTTCTGTCACAAAAATTACCCTCTTACGTATATTACTTCTATAACTCTCTTCCTGTGGATATATATATACTTCCCACAATTCAATGCCTTAACTGCTGCGGTTTTGGTCACATTAAAAACCAATGTCGGTCAAAAACTAGATGTTATAAATGTTCTCTTCCACACCCAGGTGACTCATGCTCGGTGGACATGCAATCTGCTAAATGTACTTCCTGTTCTGGTAGTCATTTTGCCACACACAAAAGCTGTCCTGAACATGACAGACAAAAAAATATAAAAATGCTCATGTCTAGGGACAATGTGTCTTACGACATGGCATCCTCCCATTTTAAACCTAATAACTCTTATTCACAAGCTATCAAAGCTGCTCCTAATCTATCTTCCCCAATTAATATGCCTCTCCTTCACCCAATAATTCACCTCCTGAACGTTCTTCATACAATAAAACTACTTTCTCCTCCCCTCGATCCCGAGCCCCATTAGGTAAGAGCTATAATAGAGTGTTACATTCTGATATTACTTCTGATCCTGCCTCTTCACAACCAAATGGCTGCGCTTTGAATACTCCTGTAGATGACTCTCTCCCAGAAAGTAACCTTCTAGAAGGTCTTATAAATCTAGTATTCACTATTATATCCACATATTCTGATTGCTTACCGACCAACGTTGCCAATAAATTACAATTAATTTTTTCCCTTGTTAACAATGGATCCAATAAAGATTCTTCAGTGGAACAGTAAGAGTATCCGCAATAAGAATCATGAAATTTCTCTTATGATTTCTAAATATTCCCCATCTATCCTTGCTATTTCCGAGACTTGGCTTGTCCCTGGCTCTCATTTTCGAGTCCCCGGGTTTGACAGGTTTTCGGGATGACAGGGACGATGGCTATGGGGGAAGTGCTTTATTTGTAAGTCAGTCCCTCATTTATACCCAGTTAGCTGTTCCTCCTCATAGTCAAAACTTTAATGTCGTGGCTGTGAGGTGTTTTAACATTTCTTTTGTTTCTATTTACATCCCTCATCCTTCTTCCTTCATATTCCTTGAACTTCGTTCTATTTTATCTTCCTTCCTAGTCCTATTATAATCATGGGCGATTTTAATTGCCACCATACATCATGGGGTCCTATCGGTGTGACCGTGTCTCCTTTCCTCTTCTCGAAATATTGGATGATTTTAATTTTTGTGTTATCAATGATGGGTCTCCTACCCGTCGTGTTTACCCTTCTCAGAATCCAAAGAGTGTTGTAGATTTATCCATTTGTTCTGCATCTCTTGCGTCTCTACTACATTGGGAAATAAGTCCCCACAGTTTTAGCAGTGACCATTTTCCAATTATTATCTCCGTCCCACTTAATTTTCCTCTTCAAAATCCCTTCTCCCCGGGATGCAGAGTGCACGAGCATTATTCACCAACGCCACAAAGCTGAAATTAAATATAACTCTTCAATGACGACAGAGAATTTCATCTCTTTTCAACAAATGTCGGCCCGTTCCCGCAGATTATTATCCCTTAAAAAAAAGCAGGGTTGGATGCGGTTTTGCGAAAGTCTGTCACCCAAATTCCCTTCATCATATGTTTGGAGTCAAATAAAAGGTTTAGATCTGCCCGTAATTTTTCTAATACCCCATCCAATGATCCTTCCACTTGGATCGACTCATTTGCTTCTAAAATTGCCCCTCCTTCAGTCCCAGACTTTTCCTGTCTTCCCCTCTTATATCCTCCTCTTCCTTCAACTCACCCCCTAGCATCCCCATTTTCGTTTGAAGAATTGCAATTGTCTTTAGACGGCCTTGTCGACTCTTCTCCTGGGCTTGATGGCATTCCCTATTCATTCTTGACAAGAGCTAATGATAACTGCAAACAGTTTTACCTAAAACTGATTAATCATTTTTTTGAAACTGGTGTTGTTCCCGATGCATGGAAAACACAAATTATTATTCCTCTCCTCAAACCAGGTAAAAATCCTCTTCACTCTTCTTCATATAGACCCATAGCCCTCTCCTCTATATTACTTAAAATTTCAGAACATTTGCTCAAACATCGATTGGATTGGTTCATGGAGAACTCAGGCAAATTGTCAGATACGCAGTTTGGATTCAGGAAAGGAATGAGTACTCTAGACAGTCTTAGCATTCTTACAACTGATATTTACCGCTCTTTCCAAAACAAAGAAGTACTTTTAGGTGTCTTTTTAGACATCACTTCTGCATATGATAATGTTCTTCTTCCGGTTCTCAGAGAAAACTTCTAAAGCTGAGTGTCCCTGAGAAGATGGTACATTTCATATTTAATTTGATGACGAGCAGATCAGTGGTAATTAAAATCAATAACACATTCTTACCCCTAGAACTGTCTGGAAAGGCCTACCTCAAGGTTCAGTACTGAGTCCTCTGCTTTACAACATTTATACTTATGATCTTGATGTAGTGGTGAACAGTTACTGTCAAGTCCTACAATACGCAGATGACCTCGTACTTTACTCATCTTCCAAATTTATCCACTGTGTAGAATCTGACTTAAACCAGGCACTAGCATATCTGGGTGATTGGTTAAATGTTCATGGTCTCACCCTATCAACATCAAAATGCAATTCAGTGTTGTTTACAAAAAAAAGAAATATTCCCGCTGTTAAAATCCTTATTGATGACGAAGTCATTACTCAGGTCTATCAAACTAAATTTCTAGGCATTATACTAGATTGGAGGATGACTGGTATCCGCCATTGCGTTTACATTTCCCAAAAATGTGAAAAAATGATTAACATTTGCGTTCCCTGTCTGGAGTTTGGTGGGGTCACATCCTTACTCTCAAAATTGCTATACAATGCAATTATCAGAAGTCACCTGGATTACGGCTGTTTTCTGCTAGACCATTGTAATAAGGCAGGTTTGAATAGTTTGGATAAAATACAAGCTAGATGTTTACGTATAATTATGGGGGCTATGAAATCTACTCCTATCAATGCCATGCAAGTGGAGTGCGTTGAACCCCCCCTTCATATCCGTCGCCAGTACCTGTGTGACAGATTTTTCTTTAAAATTGTTCAATCTACTTCTCACCCTCTTTTAGATAAACTTAGAACTCTTTCACAGTCACTTCCAAGTAATCCACGGTCCATGCCTTGTCTTCTTCTTAGTTTCCGCAGTTTTTCTCAATTATCTTGCCCAACGTTCCAATCCTCACTTAGTCCTTTGTACTCCCTTCCTTATAAGGCCCTAATTTTTAAACCATCCGTCCTTCTCAATTTCGGCATAAATAAAGGTACAATTGAGGCAAACATTGTTTTTAATGAGATATTGAATTCAAAATGGGAGGGTTGGTTACCAATGTTTTGCGATGCCTCTAAATTATCAGATGACGCGTGCGTGGGTTCGGCTGTTTGGATTCCTAATTCACGCATCATACTTTCTTTTAAATCTCCTCCTGTACCTCTGTATTTACAGGAGAATCTATAGCAATACTTGAAGCTGTTCGATTTGCCCAATCGCATAAATTAGATAAATCTATAATTTTTCCGACTCTTTAAGTAGTCTTCAGGCCATAATGTCCAATCCATTCCGCTCCAAATCTAAATTCCCTATTACCTTGAAAATAAGACAGACATTGTTTGAGTGTGCTCTACATAACCTTAAAATAGTACTGGCCTGGATTCCGGGTCATGAAGGGATTCATGGCAATGAAACTGTGGACTCCTGTGCAAAATTTGCGACTCAGAGTGGTTCCTTGGAATACTACAATTACTTCAGCCAAGACTTATGTCTTTTGTCCCTTACTCGACTAACTCGCACATGGAATGAGCAGTGGCGGGTATCTAAATCGGTGAAGGGAAAATACTATGGAGACATTGTTCCAGATATCCCAGTCAAACCATGGTTTTCAAGTTCCGTCAATTGGACAAAACTGCTATTTCCACTATCTGTCGTCTTCGTTTCGGCCATGCATGCACCCCGATTCATCTGGCAAAATTAAGGGTTAGAGACCATTCACTTTGTGAATGTGGCTTGGAAGGAAGCGCCGATCATTTATTCTTTAATTGTCCCAAATTACGATATCCCTATATAATATTCTTCCTGATAACGTCTCCCGCCCACTAGTTTCAAGTGTATCCTCTCCTTAGTAGACTCTCCCTTTGTTAGACAGCTATGTAAATTTATAGAAATTAACAAAATAAAGTTATAACATAGGTAACTGTCTAAGTCTAAAGTCCTTTCTAACTTTTTAGTCATAAGTGCCAAATGTTTCTGTACGTTTAGTTATATCTAATGCATGTGGTGTTATTTATTTATTGGTTTGAAATCATATTTATATGCGTGATGTCTACTTATCATATACATGTTGTTGTAGATCACTAACATTTGGGGAAAACATCAATTCAATACGCTACGAGGGGAAAAAAAGAGAGTCAACTGTCACTCAAAAACTGTCTTAACGTAGTGGTTATATTCTCTATGGAACTGTCAAATCCCCTTCGTTTATCTTCTCCCATTAACAAAAGTCTTCATCATAAAGACATTCAACTTTAATACCCAGATTAATACCTCAGTAATCTGCAGTCTGAAACAACGTGACATTGGCGGAATAGCTTCATAATCAAGCTCGTCGCCAGTAATCAAAGAAGAAGAAGAAGAAGATAGTATTGAAGAGCGCTATCACTCAGATGGGATATAAAGAGTATGGGATGCCATCAAATCCAGGAGTAGAATCTACAGTATTCTGGACAACACCTTTTAATTCGTCAATGTGAAATGGTAATTTTAAGGCCGACCAGTCATCAACATCTTTGCAGATAGATATAGACATTGGTTTCAAAATAAACTCCTGAGGAACCCACGGAGGAGCCAGGTTATCCAAGAAGTCGTTAGCTAATGATTCCGGAATACGGGGAGAAGGG